>NW_027412088.1:23195714-23379159 GCF_047663935.1 Musca autumnalis
AAATTATAATTTTTGTTTTGATTTTTTAGAAAATTTTTGATTTTTCAGAAATGTTTAACTGTTTAACTTCCATAAAAAATAAATCTTTTTATTAACATTAAATATTTTTTAAATTTTTATTTGAAATAAAACTATAATAACTAAAACAATATTAATTAAAAAAATTTTTGAACATATTTATTTTAAAAATTCATTTATTTTTTTTTTTGGGTCTTTAAAAAATTAAGTAAAATTAAATTTTTAATAATAAATATGTAATATATTTAAAAAAATAAAACTAGGTATATATTAATATTAAATAATAAATTTTTAATGTTTTTATTTTATTTTGAATGTCCCCAAAATTTTTTAATAAATACCAAAAATTTCCCGAGGTTGTAAAGTTTTGCTGTGAACATTTATGCGACATTCAGCAATTTTTATAAACAAAAAATTATTAAATTTTTATATAAATTTAATTAAATTATTTTATGAAAGGAAATATTTTTAAAAATTTAAATAAATTTATTGAGCTTATTTATTTTAAAAATTCATTTATTTTTTGAATTTTTTTTAATTTTTTAGAAAAATTTTGATTTTGTAGAAATGTTTAACTTCCATAAAAAATAAATGTTTTTATTAATATTAAATATTTAATATATTTTTTAATTTTTGATTTGAAATAAAACTATTTATTGATATTAAATAATACTTTTCTAATGTTTTTTTATTTTATAAATATTAACTAACAATTTCAATATTTTTTTTTTCTTTTTTCCAGCAAAACCACTCCACCCAAGAAAAACTTCTAATTTACAAACAAATGTTTTGAAACAAAACTACCTCAATATATACAAGATAATAATAACAGAGTTTTACAACAAACAAAAAATATAAATTTATAAAAAAAGCTAACTAATATTTTATAAAAAAAAAGAAAAACATCTGCGCCCCACAATTGTCCAACAGCAGCAGCCAGTCGTAGCAAAGAAAATTCAAACCTTGTAAAACAGCAACCTCACCTATGATTTGATTTGATTATTGTTGTTATGACGATGATGATGATTTGTTGGCTTGCTGCAAAAACAGCTGAACTCGACGACAACAACAACAACTAAAACAACAACAGCAACATCAGAGCAACATTGGCCCACAGAAAACCAGCTGATAAAGAAACCAAAACAAACCCACACAAACACACACCGAGACCCACTCGTGTCGACAGCGGCGGCGGTACACACCTCTCTGCTCTACCTAACAAACATATGATTTGAATTTCATGTGCTGAAATTGAAATACAAAATAACAACAACACCAACAACAAATCAAGTCACACAAATAATTGTTACAACATTTTGTGAGAAAAAGAAGAAGCAGAAGAAAAAAATTGCAGCAGAACGTGAGGTTTTTTTGCTATTAACAACTGACTGCCTCTTAAGTTTATATAAAACAAATAACAAAAAATACAGCAACAACAAATTCTGAGCAGCAACAAGTTTTGCCATGCCAATAGTTTCCTATTTGAAAAAAAAACTACATTTTTAACAAATCAAGTAAAACAACGACGACTGTAACACAGCAAATTTGAAATATAATTATGTGTGAATAAAGTATAGAGCAAAAAAGCAAGAAAAAAATAGTAGCAACATTTAGATTCACCTTGAAATCGCTTTTAATTTTTTTCTGTTTCGTATTCTGCTGTGTTCATTTCAAACCCCAGCAGCAGACGCAACGACCAAACAACAATCTGCCAGTCAGCCAGCCAACTAGCAAATGTGCGAGCTTAGAAAAATAATTATAAAATATAATAGCAACAACAACAACAACAGCAAAGGCATCAAAGCCAAGCCAGCAACCATTATTATAAACACCAACAAAGTAACAAGCCAGCAATTAAAGCCCAGAAATCCAGCTGTGGTAGGTAGGTAAGACCACAGAACGCCAACAATCAGTTACAAAATCCATCCAATTTTAACTGCTAAATCAACAACAACAAAAACAACAAGCTGAGATACTAGCCCTGTCTTAAAGGATATTGGTTATTTTAAACAAACTGTCCTTGGAACCAGGCCAAGAAAGGATCAGCCATTATTCCTTGCTTCCTTCTTTTGATATAAATATTAAAATAAGTAACCATAGAGAAAAACTGTAGATTTTTTTAATGTTAACAACAACAACAAGCAAACCAACTACCTCAGGAACAAAACAACAACAACAACTATAGATAGTTTTTTATAACATTAAAAAATTTTAAACTGCAACGAAAAAATATAGAAAAACAAAACCACCAACAAAAAAGAAACCAGGAAAACAACACAAATCTACATTTAAAACTAAATAACAACAACAACTTATATACCTAATAACAAAAACAACAACAACAACAACAGCATATAATACAACTCCTCTGGGTCTGACTCAACTTTGAGAAAGAAGCAAAAAAAAACCAATTGGAAAACGAAACGTATGAAAAACAACAACAACAGCAACAGAAATTATTACTCATTCACTACAACCCCAACAAAAACAAAAAATTGGAGGTAGCAGCAGCAACAGCACCACATTAACAAATGTTCAACATCAACACCACCGTCAATAGTTTTGTTTTGTAAAGGTTTCAAACCTCAACAGTAAAGACCAAACACTGCCCAAGGAGACTCATTTTGGCTACAGCAAAAACAAGCAAGAAAAACCATAACCAAGCAGAGAAGAATCAAGGGACTCAAGCAAAAAAAAAACGGAGACCCCCTGATAGCAAACAGAGCTAAGCCAAACATTCAACCAGCCAGACCTCAATTTTGTTTTTAGCTAAATCAGCAAAAAATAAATAAAATATTTACAACAACAAAAACCTTATCAAGTTACAACAACAACATCAATCTGCAATTAAAGATAAGGCAAAAAAAAATTAATTTTTATTTTTGCAAAAAATTTGAATTTCACTCAAACTTTGAAATTTCACTCAATACAAAAATCTTTAAAAATTGTGTTAAAATTAAAGAAAACTAAGTTTTGTGATAAAAATATTTTTTTGCGGAAAATTTAATGAAGTTTTGAATTTCGCTCAAACTTCGAGTTTTCACTCAATACAAAAATCTATGAAAATTGTGTTAAAATTAAAGAAAACTAAGTTTTGTGATAAAAATTTAAAGAAAAATCAACAAAAAACCCAAAACGCTCAATTTGCAAGAAACCACTCAATATAAAAATTGAGGAAATTTTACAAAAATCACATGAAAACAGTGGCTAATTGAAAGATTTTGCGGTGAAAAACATAAAAACCCAGATTTTTATAAACAAAATCAAGAATTTCCAAAATCACTCAAGTGTGTTGGGAAAAAAACTCAAGTAAAAAAATTTAATAAAAAAAGTGACAAAAACTAAAATCAAAATAAAAAACATAAAAACCCTGATTTTGATAAACAAAATCAAGAATTTTCAAAATCACTCAAGTGTGCTGGGAAAAAACTCAAGTGAAAATTGCCCGAAAATTTAATAAAAAAGTGACAAAAACTAAAATCAAAATAAATTCAATTAAAAATCACTCAAAGCAAAAATTCTAAAAACCAAAACAAAAATTGAAGTTAAAAGTGAAACTTTAAGAATTCTAACTCTACAGCCCACAAAAATCAATAAAATTGATTTCACTCAAAAAAATCGAAAAAAGTAAAAAATCACTCAATTCTTTCTAACCCCTAAAAAAGTGTAAATCTTATCAAAATTTAAAAAAAAGTGTGGAAAATACCTGTAAATGCAATTTCACTCATACACTGGAAAAAGAACTCAAAGTAATATTGTTGAAAATTGAATGAAAAATTAACCAATCTGCAAGAAATTGACAAAAAAATTTAAATAATTTACAAAAAAGTGCTAAAAATAACAAGAAATTTAATTTCACTCAAAGTTTCAAAACCACTCAATTGGAAATTAATGGAAACTTGGATTTCTTAGGACTTTTTTGGTGGAAATTAAAAGGCAATTTACCCAAACCTCAAGAAATTCCCAAGAATTTGTAACAATTTACAAAAAAAGTGCTAAAATTAACAACAAATTCAATTTCACTCAATTAAAAGAAAAACCACTCAATTTAATTTGCAGTGAAATTAAAAGAAAACGTTGCTAAAAATTTGAAATTTTGGCTAAACATCAACAAATTAAAGAAAAACGAGTAAAATAACGCAATATCTCCAAGTCACTCAAGTAAAATTGCAAAAACACTCAATTGTAAATTACAGGAAACTTAAGTTTCTTTGGACTTTTTGGCCGCAAAACCAATAAGAACGTGAAAAGTGAATCGAAATTGTTGTAAATACTAAAACACTCAATTTTGAAAAAAAAAAACACTCAAATAAAAAATTGGAAAATTTTGTGGAAATTTTTACTAAAATCACAAAAACGCCGAAAAAACAATAATAACGTGAAAAAGTGAACCCTAACCCCCGGGAAAGGTAAAACACTCAATTGGACAAAAATCACTCAATTGAAAAAAAATTGCGGAAATTTCTAAGGAAATCATAAAAACGTTACAAAACGTCAAAAAATTATTGGAAATTGGCGAAAACTTAAAAACACTCAAATTTGAGAAAAATCACTCAAATTTAAAAAATTAAGGAAATTTTCTAAAATCGTCAAAAACAACAAAAAACGCCAAGAAACTGCTGGAAAAAAATCAAAAGCCAACAAATTTGACAACTTACAACAATTGAGAAAATTTCAAAAAATCTCAAAAATATTAAAAACAAAAACAAAACATTTTCTTCAAGCAAATTGAATGCCAAAATCACTACCATTTCTGTACAGTATTAGAAAATAAAATTTGCACTTACAAACTGAAATTGAAAATCTAACTGCAACTTCAAGGATCTCCAAACATTCTCACTTCTACTCAACCAAAGTGATTAACAACAAAAAGTATTTTCTTTAAATTTCTTAAAAAAACACAAACATTTATGAGTGAAAATTTTACAACAACATCACAAAAAAGTATTTAAAATTGGCAAAACAACAACATCACCAAACCAACTTCTATTGAAGCCTTAAATTTGCAAATGGTGCATCCTGAAAACCAACGAAACCATTTGCTATTGAAACCCCATAAAGGCCAACAACAACAAAGATGAATGTTGCAACAAAAATACAAATACAACAACAGCAACCCAACAACTTTAAGACTACAACTACAACAACTTTGAAAAGTTAAATAAACTGCAACAACAAAAGACTACAAAACAAACAAAAAAAGAAATCAACGAAACTTCCATTTGTGATCTCCAAAGAAATCTATTTTTTATAAAAAAACAAACCGAAAGGAACCCTCCTTCCTTCCTTTATCAACCAAGTTTTTTTGGATCAAGAAACCTCACCCCCTTCTACTGAAAACCAACAAAAATGATTTGTGAATCAAATCCATTGAATGATTTTCAAGACGAAGAAGATTCCATACTACAGCAACAACAACAGCAGCAGCAACAGCTACATCCGCTGCACAGCCTAACCTATGCCAGTTCCCCACATGAAATTACCCTAAATCCAATAGATTTGGAACAGGTCTCAATTGAGGATCTCATTGAGGAGGATATGAATGACTTCATTGAGGAAGTCGAAGAGAAACAACAAGAACAGCAACAGCGCGAACAAGAACAAGATAAATTTAGTCGCAACTTTTATAAATTCCAAGAGGATGATGGTGATGTTCTACTGAGAGATGATGATGATTTTCTGGTAGAAACAACAAAAGAAGTGATCACAGAAGACGAACACCAGCACTACGCTGAAACTGTCTTAGCCGAAGTAGAAGAAGAAGAGGAAGACGAAGACGGAGAGGTATTTTTAAGTCACAGAATAGGACAGCAGGCTGTCAATAAGGAAACAGTAACAGAAACAACGGTAGCATTGAAACAGCAACAACCACAACAAAAACGCAAAGGCAAAGTTACGGCAACGTTGACAGCAACGTCAACGCCAAATATTACTCATGCAAAAGTTGGAGCAACAAAGGCAAGGCAACAACAACAACAACAGCAATCATTAACAGCTGCTAACATATGTAAAAAATCCAACAACAACAATAACAACAATATATTTTTGATTAACAACAACATTCACAACAGCAACAGTAACAGCAGTATCATAAGCTCCCACAGCACGAGCAGTAGTATTGTCAGCTTAAGCAACACCCACAACAACAACATAAGGACCTCAAATAGCAGCAACAACAACAACAATCAGAAAAATCAACAACTAAATTTTTCCTTGAATAGCAGCAGTGCTTCAGCTAGTCCTTTAAGCAGCAACAGCAGTTGTGCCGGCGGTGATGATAGTGGCAGTGTTAGCAATAAAATAAACATTAATTTTGAAAATAATTTAAATATTTTAAATTATAAAACGGGACAAAATTCGGAAGAATATTTAAATATCACATCACCAACAGCAATGAACAGTAATAACAATAACAACAACAATAACAACAGCTTTAAAATGGAACATCAAACAAATATGCAGCATTTACAACAGCAACCAACACAACAGCAACAGCTGCAGGGCCATGTTATCTTTGGCTCACAAAGGGTTAACATGAACTCAAGTACCCCATATTCGGATGCAACTCAAGTAAGTACCCACAAAAGAAAAAAAAACAACACCCACATTCAATAATATTTAATAAGCATAAAGCTTGGGGGGATATTACAAAAAAATATATATACATAAAAAAAGAATTATATACATACATATATAAATAAATATATACATACATATATAGTTGTTTATATTCAGTATTCAATTCAACTCAACTCGAAAAAAATTAATAAACATTTGTGCATTTTTTTTTGATCACACAAACACATTTATATAATTATACATACATACATATATTTACATACGAAGCCAACCATCAAGCCACTTCTATATGTTTGTACGTGTGTATTTGTGTGTGTATGCTGGAATACATGTCAAGCATATGTATATCCCCATAGATATTTATTAGATACTTTTATTTATTTTGCTCCTCCACTCCCTTAAAAAAATTTCGTTGCCTTCGTCGTCATATGCATTTATTGTCGTCGTCGCCACTTTCCTCCGAAACAAAAAATCCACCACATGATTCGTCGTCGCCACCAAACAGCCATCCATCCACTCAACTCTATTCCAATCATTTGGCTGCCTAAGCTATTTCAACCATTTAAGCAGAATTGAAGTTTTATATTTTTAAAAAAAGTTTTCGAACTTTAAGAATTTGGCACAGTGGGTGGTGGCAAGCAATAATTTTGTAAATGAACTAAAATAACAATAAAGGTGGATTTTTTAAAGATTTTCAGCCACCTTCAAAGGCCACAAGTAAAGTTGATTTTTTAAAGATTTGTAGGAGGACAACAAAGGCCACAAGAAACATGAATTTTTTAAAATTTGTAGGAGGACAACACAAGCCACAATAAATGTGGGTTTTAAAAGATTTTTAGGAAGACAACAAAGGCCACAAGAAACGTGGATTTTTTAAAGATTTTTAGGTGGGCAACAAAGGCCACAAGAAACGTGCATTTTTTAAAGATTTTAGAAGGACAACATAAGCCACAAGAAATGTGGATTTTTGAAAGACTTTTAGGAGGCCATTAAATGCCACAATAAACGTGGATTTAAAAAAAAATTAAAAGCACAACAAAAGCCACAAGAAACGTAAGGTTTAAAGATTTTTAGCAGGACAACAAAGGCCAAAAGAAACGTGTTCTTTTAAAGATTTTTAGGAAGAAGCAAAGGCCCCATGAAACGTGGATTTTTTTTAAGATTTTTAGGAAGAAGCAAAGGCCACAAGAAACGTGCATTTTTTAAAGATTTTAGAAGGACAACAAAGGTCACAAGGAGTGTGGATTTTTAAAGATTTTTAGCCACCCTCAAAGGCCACAAGAAACGGTAATTTTTTAAAGATTTTTAGCCACCCCAAAGGCCACAAGAAACGAGAATTTTTAAAAGATTTTTAGGAGGAGAAAGAAGAGAAGTTTTTAAAAAAATTTTAGGAGAAATGTGGATTTTTTTAAAGATTTTTAGCCACCCTCAAAGGCCACAAGAAACGTGGATTTTTTTAAAGATTTTTAGCCACCCTCAAAGGCCACAAGGAACGTGGATTTTTTAAAGATTTTTAGCCACCCTCAAAGGCCACAAGAAACGTGGATTTTTAAAAGATTTTTAGCCACCCTCAAAGGCCACAAGAAACGTGGATTTTTTAAAGATTTTTAGCCACCATCAAAGGCCACAAGAAACGTGGATTTTTTAAAGATTTTTAGCCACCATCAAAGGCCACAAGAAACGTGGATTTTTAAAAGATTTTTAGCCACCCTCAAAGGCCACAAGAAACGTAGATTTGTTAAAGATTTTTAGCCACCATCAAAGGCCAAAAGAAAAGTGGATTTTTAAAAGATTTTTAGCCACCCTCAAAGGCCACAAGAAACGTAGATTTGTTAAAGATTTTTAGCCACCATCAAAGGCCAAAAGAAAAGTGGATTTTTAAAAGATTTTTAGCCACCCTCAAAGGCCAAAAGAAACGTGGATTTTTAGCCACCCTCAAAGGCCACAAGAAACGTGGATTTTTAAAAGATTTTTAGCCACCCTCAAAGGCCACAAGAAACGTGGATTATTTAAAGACTTTTAGCCACCCTCAAAGGCCACAAGAAACGGTAATGTTTTAAAGATTTTTAGCCATCCCAAAGACCACAAGAAACGTGATTTTTTAAAAAAAAATTTAGCCACACTCAAAGGCCACAGGAAACGTGAATTTTTTAAATATTTTTAGAAGGACAACAAAGGCCACAATAAATGAAGATTTTTTAAAGATTTTTAGAAGGACAACAAAGGCCACAAGAAACGTGGATTTTTAGGACGACAACAAAGGCCAAGGGAAACGTTAATTTTTTCAAGATTTTTAGGAGGACAACAAAGGCCACAAGAAAAGTGGATTTTTTAAATATTTTTAGGGGGAAAATAAATGCCAAAAACGTGTATTTTTATAGATTTTTAGAAAAACAACAAAGGCCATAAAAACGTGGATTTTTTTAAAGATTCTTAGGAAGAAGAAAAGGATTCATGAAATTTGTATTTTTTTATGAGAAGATCAACTGATCTTCTATGAGAAGATCAACTGATCTTCTATGAGAAGATCAACCGATCTTCAATGAGAAGGTCAACTGATCTTCTACGAGAAGATCAACCGATTTTCTATGAGAAGATCAACCGATCTTCTATGAGCAGATCAACTTATCTTCTACGAGAAGATCAACCGATTTTCTATGAGAAGATCAACCGATTTTCTAGGAGAAGATCAACTGATCTTCTAGGAGAGGATCAACTGATCTTCCATGAGAAGATCGACCGATCTTCTATGAGAACACCAATAGAGCTTTAATGAGCTTTAATTCACTTCTATGAGAAGATCAACTGATCTTCTAGGAGAAGATCAACTGATATTCTATAAAGAGATCAACTGATATTCTAAGAAAAAATCAAATTATATTATATAAGAAGACCAACTGATCTTCTCTGAGAAAATCACCTGATCTTCTATGAGAAGATCAACCGATCTTCTATGAGAAGATCAACCGATCTTCTATGAGAAGATCAACTGATCTTCTGAGAGAAGGTCAACTGATCTTCTACGGGAAGATCAACTGATATTCTATGAAGAGATCAACCGATCTTCAATGAGAGGATCAACCGATCTTCAACGAGAAGATCAACCGATCTTCAATGAAGAGATCAACTGATCTTCTGTGAGAAAATCAACTGATCTTCTGTGAGAAGGTCAACTGATCTTCTACGGGAAGATCAACTGATCTTCTATGAGAAGATCAACTGAACTTCCATGAGAATATCAACTGATCTTCTACAAGAAGGTCAACTGATCTTCTACGGGAAGATCAACTGATCTTCTATGAGAAGATCAACTGATATTCTATGAAGAAATCAACCGATCTTCTATGAGAAGACCAATAGAGCTCTAATTCACTTCTATGAGAAGATCAACTGATCTTCTATGAGAAGATCAACAGATCTTCTAGGAGAAGATCAACCGATCTTCAATGAGAAGATCAACCGATCTTCAATGAGAGGATCGACCGATCTTCAACGAGAAGATCAACCGATCTTCAATGAAGAGATCAACTGATCTTCTGTGAGAAAATCAACTGATCTTTTATGAGAAGATCAACTGATCTTCTATGAGAAGATCAACTGATCTTCTATGAGAAGTTAACCCGATCTTCTAGGAGAAGATCAACCGATCTTCTATGAGAAGGTCAAACGATCTTCTATGAGATCAACCAATTTTTTATGAGAAGATCAACTGATCTTCTATGAGAAAATCAACTGATCTTCTATGAAAAGATCAACAGATCTTCAGTGAGAATATCAATAGATCTTCTATGAGAAGATCAAACGATCTTCTATGAGATCATTCAATCTTCTATGAGAAGATCATTCAATCTTCTATGAGAAGATCATTCAATCTTCTATGAGAAGATCAACTGATCTTCTAGGAGAAGTTCAACTGATCTTCTAGGAGAAGATCTTCTACGAGATGGTTCTATTAGAAGATCAAATGATCTTCTAGGAGAAGATCATTCAATCTTCTATGAGAAGATCAACTGATCTTCTAGAAGAAGTTCAACTGATCTTCTAGGAGAAGATCTTCTACGAGATGGTTCTATTAGAAGATCAAATGATCTTCTAGGAGAAGATCAACTGATCTTCTGCGAGAGGATCAACCGATATTCAATGAGAAGATCAACCGATCTTCTATGGGAATATCAACTGATCTTCTCACATCTGATCTTCTGTGAGAAAATTACCTGATCTTCTATGAGAATATCAACTGATCTTCTGTAAGAAAATCAACTGATCTTCTACGAGAAGATCAACTGATCTTTTATGAGAATATCAACCGATCTTCTATGAGAAGATCAACCGATCTTCTATGAGAAGATCAACCGATCTTCAATGAGAAGATTAAAATATCTATGAGAAAATCAACTGATCTTCTATGAGAGGATCATCTGAACTTCTATGAGAATATCATCTGAACTTCTATGAGAATATCATCTGAACTTCTATGAGAAGATCAACTGATTTTCTATGAGAAGATCAACTGATCTTCTATGAGAAGATCAACTGAACTTCCATGAGAATATCAACTGATCTTCAATGAGAAGATCGACTGATTTTATATGAGAAGATTGGCTGATCTTCTATGAAAATATCAACTGATGCTCATTGAGAAGTTCGATTTATCTTCTATGCGAAGTTCGTGTGCTCTTCTATGAGAAAATCAAGTGATCTTCTACGAAAAGATCAAGAAAGAAGAGCAGATATTCTATAAGAAGATGAACCGATTTTTTAATTAGAAGATCAGCCTGATCTTCTTCGGAAAAATTGTCTGTTCTTCTATGAGAAGATTTTCGATTAGAAGACCAACTGATCTTCTAAGAGAAGATGAATTGATCTTTTTGAGAGATCAACTGATATTCTACACGAAATTTACCTGATCTTTCATGAGAAGATTAACTGACCTTCTACGAGAAGATCAACTGATCTTCTACGAGAAAATTAACTGATATTCTATGAAGAGATCAACTGATATTCTAAGAAAAAATTATATTATATTAGAAGACAACTGATCTTCAAAGATCAACCGATTTTCTATGAGAAGATTAAAGGATCTTCTATGAAAAGATCAACTGATCTTCTGCGAGAAGGTCAACTGATATTCTAAAAAAAATAACATTATTTTATATGAGAAGACCAACTGATCTTCTGTGAGAAGACCAATAGAGCTTTAATGAGATTTAATTCACTTCTATGAGAAGATCAACTGATCTTATTGGATCAAATGATCTTATTTTAGAAGATCAACTGATATTCCATTCGAAGATCGACTTATCTTTTATGAAAATATCAACTGATCCTCATTGAAAAGTTCGACAGATATGCTATGAGAAGATAGATTGATATCCCAAGAGAAGTTCAACTTATCTTCTATGAGAAGATAAACTGATCTTCTATGGGAAGATCAACTAATCTTCTGTGAGAAGATCAACTGATCTTTTATGAGAAGATCAACTGATCTTCTATAAGGAGATCAACTAATTTTCTATAAGAAGATCAACCGACCTTCTATGAGAAGGTCGACTGATCTTCTATGAGAAGATTTTCTATTAGAATATCAACTGATCTTCTATGTTCTTCTTATACTGGACAAAAAGGTCGTCTTAGAAAAGAGCAAAATGTCTTCTTAGAGAGACCAAAAATTGTTCTAATTCTTCTTATTCTAACTTCTAACAAAACTGTTTTCTAAGGGAAGACCATAAAGTTTTGTTATAGAAAGCCATAAGAAGTTCTTATTAAAGAAGATTAGAAGACCAACTAATAGAAGATTAAAAGTGTTCGAGTAAATTAGCAAAAGGTCTTCTTATAGAAGACCAAAAGGCCATAAAAAGGTCTTCTGAAAGAAGAGCAAAAGGTATTTTTATAGAAGAACAAATGGCTTCTTATAGAAGATGAAAAAGTCTTCCTTTAAAAGGCCAAACGATTTTCTATGGAGGGGTGTAGGAAGGTCTTCCCAAAGAAGACCAAAAGTCTTCCCATAGAAGACCAAAGGTCTTCCCATAGAATATCAAGAGGTTTTTTTATAGAATACCAAAATTCCTTCTTATAGGAGATCAAAAGCTTTTCTTTTTAGAAGACCAATTGATCTTCCCACAGATGACCAAAATTGTGTCCTATAGAAGATTAAAAGCTAGTCTTAGAGGAGAACAAAAGATCTTCTTAGAGAAGACAAAAGTTTTTTTTACAGAAGACCCAAAGATATTCTAAGAGAAGTACGAAAGCTCTTTTTTATTGAAGACCAAAAGGTGTTGTTATAGAATACCAAAAGTTCTCCCTTTTGAAGACCAAATATTCTCATTTTTAACCTTTCCAAACACTGTGTCACATTAAACTTTATCTACAATTTCCTTCTAAAAAAACTCCAAAGCAAATTAAGCAGCAGCAACGACGACGAAAAAAAAATTATGGGGAACACCAATAACAACAACAACTAACCAAACTATACATTATAAAATTAAAGAAAACAAAACGACGAAATAGTCGAAGAAGAAGGAGAAGAGGCAGCAGAAACAACCATAACAAGGAGAATACTAAAAATCGTCTGATTATAGACGGACAGACATTTTGTGTCTGTGAACTTTTTTTTTTTGTGTAGCTTCTTCCTTTGAACGTAGTTTACGCTGCTTTTTTACTCTGTTGCTTCTTCAACGTAAGGCAAAGGCAATGGGGACAACACTTTGATGGGTTTGTAACTATTGTAACAATGCATTATAATGTACATTGTGTCTGTCCTTTTGTCCGTCTGCCTGGCTGCAACGATACGTCGCCACCTTCCATGACAGTTTTTACTCACGGTTTTCCCTTACATACGCATTTTTATCCGGACATTGTGTCCGCAACTATATGCACACATATACACAGACAGAGCTATTAACCATGAATCATAAACACAAGTTTCTGGTGTTAGCCATGGACATTGAAGATTTGTTTACTGTTGTTGTTAGTGTTTTATTTTTTATGAGTCCCATAAAGAAAAGAAGTGTGAAATAGTCATCATCCTCTAAATGAAGTGGAAGAAGAGGCAGTCAGCACTAGTCTCAATTGTGTGCTGTTAATCCAGTCAAATACAGTGGATGGACACGTTTGGAGTATTGGTTTGGATATTAATGTCAATGATATTTATAATGGTCTACGACAAGGTTGAGGGGTGGTTGGATGGTTGGTCGGTTAGTTGTTGGGTATGCGGAATTACTTGTAACTCGCAGCACTTCCCATGTGGCTGGCTGGCTATTCATTTGTTAATCTTTCGTGGGTAATAATGTGCTTTAAAACGAACAAAAAAGTACGGAGTTATAATAACACCCGACTCAAGCCCAATTAGCCACGTTTTGTTGCTAGTCAGCCAACAGCAAACTTTTCATTTAGTTTGGGTTTTCAGGTGACTCATGGCACATCTATGCACTTTAACAGCAGAACCCGACAGAACTAAAACAAAATATTACATACCAAAAAAAAAACCACACACACAGCAAAAATGTGTGGTGCACAGCAGTGCAGCGAGGATAAATGGGGAGGTCTTTTTGTTATAAATTGTTGTTGTTGCTGTTGTTGCTTATGGCGACCATCAGAATGAAAAAAATGCAACAACCTCGTCGCATTTATTGCCTGTAGTTTTTGTTGTTTTTAGTTTTTGCCAGCCACTATAGGAAATCCAAACATCCACAATTTGCTCACCCCATCAACAGCCAACCCGCCAACCAGCCAGCCACATCTTGTAAGTGAATCAATGATGACCTTCACAACATGACCTTCCTTTGCTATAGTTTTTTGTCGTTTACAAATGCGCTAGAAGGAAGAAACAAAATAGAATTGAAGTTTGAAAATTATGAAAAAAAACGTTTGAATTTTGATTTGCCACATCGGATTGAATCGTATCGTATCGCATCACCGTATCATGCATGTCATTGAAATGATTCATTCAAATTGGTGTAACGACCGTTTGTGTGCGATTTGTATTAGTTTCGTGTTACAGCAACCAGACATATCGAATCGGTAATAATTGCTGAAGATCATTATGGGGGTATTTTTCCATCAAAAATGAAAACGTAACACAGAAATAAAAGGCATATATTGGACCTGAGGTTACATTGTAAGGTCACATACCATCACAATGAAATAAAAAATTAAAAATTAAGTTTTAAAATTCACAAATGAAGTTTGGAATCTCTTGACTAGTTGATACGTATAATCTTAGCAGTGTGTTGCCTGCGGTATGGTATATTCAGTCTGCATAATGTTGTTTCAAGGGTCCACATTACAGTGTAAATTTTTCACGCTTTGGTAAAATTTTTGTAATTTCGACACCTTTATTGTTGGCTACAAATGTTCTCCTTTGCTTCGATACCGCTCACTCCTGGTCATACGCAGAGGCCTCTCATATTTTACGGTTACTTGCATAGACTTGGAAATACTTTCCCACTGCCCTGTTATGGAGGACCAGAAAGTCCACATTTGGAAGGCTAGAAGGTCTTATTATTGAAAACTACACCATTTTCAAAAGTAATTCGAATCATTTTAATAGTAATTCGCGAATTACATTTTAAATCACAACATTCCAATTGTGGTTCGAAAATTCTATTTGTAATTCGAAACATTTCAATTTTAATTCGAAAATTCTATTTGTAATTCGAAACATTTTAATTGTAATTCCAGAATTCCACGCGTAATTCGAAGCATTTCAATTGTTATTTGAAAATTCCAATTGTAATTCGAATTATTCCATTTGTATTTCGAACTATTCCACTTGACATGCGAATTATTCCTTTTGTAATTCGAACTATTCCACTTGAAAGACGAATTTTTCCATTTATAATTCAAATTATTCCATATGAAATTCGAAATAAAAAAATACAATTTTTTAGTTGCATTGAGTTTGTATTTGGTTTTTACAATTACAAATAAAATGTCTCAAATTACCCATGAAATCAATAATTCGAATTTCAAATGAAATAATTCGAATTACAAAAGAAATGATTCGAATTACAAATGAAATAATTCGAATTACAATTAAAATGCTTCGAATTACACATGGAATTTTTGAAATGCTTCGAATTACAAATGGAATTTTTGAATTACAAATAAAATGTTACAAATTGAATCTAAAATAATTCGAATTACTTCTGAAAATGGTGTACAAGTTGAAGCAGAAAGATTTCGTATAAACGACTCTAAGATCCTCCTACAGAAGACGAGAAGAAAAAGACCATAATCTCTTCCTTTAGTAGAGCAAAAGTTCTTCTCTTGGAAGAGCATCAACTCTTCTTATAGAAGTGCAGAAAGTCTTCCCTTAGCAGAGCAGACGACCAAGATTGTCTCATAGAAGAACATGTGGAGAACTTTTCTTATGGAAGACCTGAAAGTCTTCTCACAGAAGCAGAAGCTCTTCTCTTAGAAAAACTCTTCTCATATAGAGCAGATGCTCTTCTCATAGAAGAAAAGCAGAATGTCTTCTCATGAAAAATCCTAATGCTTTCTCATGGAAGACCTGAAAGTCTTCTCACAGAAGCAGAAGCTCTTCTCTTAGAAAAACTCTTCTCATATAGAGCAGATGCTCTTCTTGTAGAAGAAAAGCAGAAGGTCTTCTCATGAAAAATCCTAATGCTTTCTCATGGAAGACCTGAAAGTCTTCCCACAGAAGCAGAAGCTCTTCTCTTAGAAAAACTCTTCTCATATAGAGCAGATGCTCTTCTCATAGGAGAAAAGCAGAAGGTCTTCTCATGAAAAATCCTAATGCCTTCTCATGGAAGACCTGAAAGTCTTCTCACAGAAGCAGAAGCTTTTCTCTTAGACAAACTCTTCTCATATAGAGCAGATGCTCTTCTCATAGAAGAAAAGCAGAAGGTCTTCTCATGAAAAATCCTAATGCCTTCTCATGGAAGACCTGAAAGTCTTCTCACAGAAGCAGAAGCTCTTCTCTTAGAAAAACTCTTCTCATATAGAGCAGATGCTCTTCTCATAGAAGAAAAGCAGAAGGTCTTCTCATGAAAAATCCTAATGCCTTCTCATGGAAGACCTGAAAGTCTTCTCACAGCAGCAGAAGCTCTTCTCTTAGAAAAACTCTTCTCATATAGAGCAGATGTTCTTCTCATAGAAGAAAAGCAGAAGGTCTTCTCATGAAAAATCCTAATGAATTCTCATGGAAGACCAGAAGCTCTTCTCTTAGAAAAACTCATATCATATAGAGCAGATGCTCTTCTCATAGAAGAAAAGCAGAAGATCTTCTCATGAAAGATCCTAATGCTTTCTCATGGAAGACTTGAAAGTCTTCTCACAGAAGCAGAAGCTCTTCTTATAGAAAAACTCTTCTCATATAGAGCAGATGCTCTTCTCATAGAAGAAAAGCAGAAGCTCTTATCATAGAAGAGAAAGAATCTTCTCATAGAAGAAGAAAAGCTTCTTTTGAGGAACAGTGGAAGCTCTTCTTATAGAAGAAGAGAAAGTCTTCTCATATCAAAGTAAATGGTCTTAGCTTAGCAGAGTAGAAGTTCTTCTCATAGAAGAGCAGGCGCTCTTCTAATAGAAGAGCTTAAGCTCTTGTCATGGAATAACATAAGCTCTTCTCATGGAAAAGTAAAAGCTCTTCTCATGGAATAGTAAAAGCTCTTCTCATGGAATAGTAAAAGCTCTTCAAATGAAAGAGTAAAAGTTCCTCTCAAAGAAAAGCCGAAGCTCTTCTCATGGAAAAGCTGAAGCTCTTCCCATTAAAATGCAGCACCTCTTCCCATAAAAGGGCAGGATCAATAGGTCTTATAGGAGAGCAGAATATCTTCTCATAGAAGAGCATAAGTTTCTCTCTAATAAGGACAGGTGATCCGTCCGTGGAAGAGCTGGTGGTGTTTTCGTAGAAAGCAAAAGCTCTTCTAATTAAAGAATAAATGCTCTCTTCTCATAAAAGAACACATGCTTTTCTCTTAGAAGATCAGAGGCTCTGTTTTTATATAAGCGTACAAGCTCTCTCACAGAGGAGCTTAACGTTTTCTCATAGAAAACCTGAAGGTATCTTTTCATAGAAGAGCAAAAGCTCTTACCATAGAAGTGCAAAAGCTCTTACCATAGAAGAACAAAAGCTCTTCTTATTGTTTTTAATTTCGCCTATTGTCCTCTTACCATTATTCCCCACCATGGCGGTGTATATCAAATGATTTCCATACTCTTTGTGAAATTAACATTTCTTCACACTCTCTGCTGAGGCTAATTTCGAAATCAAAATCCATATATGTAGGCATTTATTTAAAAAAACGAAGAAATTAAATGAAATAAAATAATAAAAATATTGAAACAACGTAATTGTAAAAGTTTTGTTTTCAGTCAATCTGGCTTGGCTGGCTGGTTGTCTGTCTGTCCATGTCTTTGGTGGTCTTATCAAACCAGGAAGTGATTTGCAAATGCGATTTCCATTACATTGTTGGGGAATAGCTAGATAGGCAGACAGCCAGCCGTGCAGAGGGACAGATGTGTGGCTGGCTGGAGAGGTGGTGTTACGTGTGTTGTATTGATAGATGCAACTGAATTGATGATTTGTTAATCACCAGCACCCTATTACGACCCGTTAATTAAATAAAAATGGGGACAAAAATTGTTAAAGTTTGCAAATTTATTTAAAAAAAAAAATAAATAAACAAATGCCTTCATTATTTTTTAAATGTCAATAGAAAATTTATGATGACACACGCATTTTGACGACAATCAGCCTACAGACGAATGATGGAAGATAAGCCAACTCAAAATCAATTATTTGAAAATTAAAAACAAATATGAGACACAATTTCCAATATTCCGCAAAGATGTTATAATTCTTTTACACTTATTATGTAATCTGAATTTTAATATTTTTAAATCCTTTTAAAATAAAATGTTGTTCCATTTCATTTACTTTGTTGCTAATTTATTGTTTAAACAAATTTGTCAAAGACATTTGGCATTTCACTCAATGTGTCCAAAATTTATTGCTTATTTAAACCAAAATTAAAGTAACGGTCATTTCGAAACAAAAAACAACCATGTATATACATATATGTACATATATATTTCACACCAATTAGTATGCATTAGATGTGACATGGGAAATATCAAAAAAATGACATTTAAAAAAAATAAAATTAAAATTAGAAAAAATCGTTTAACGTTTTTTTTGTATTTTTAAATTTTTTTTAACAAGGAACTGGATAAACAACTTACGTCTATTTTCTTTCAAAATGAATTTTGTATAATTAATTTATAATAATTATCTATTATTTAACACTTCTTGGTGCTTGGCCAGATGAATGACCATAGATTAGCATTTATTTAAAAAAAAGAAAGAAGAATTTAATTATTAACAAAATTTAAATGTTAAAAAAAACTACAACAACAGATGTTAGTTGGCTATCACTACTTTTATTTATTTAATTAGACAACCTAAATACATACATTGTTATATGTATGTAAATGTGTTCATCCCCGACTATCTTTGTATAATTACTTTTGCATGATGACGCTGATGATTAAATGTTTAATTTGTGACCATTCAAACAGACCGTGTGTGTGAAAATATGATTGTGATTTTTTTTTTGGTTTATTTGCGGTTTTTTTGTCGGTTATTTGGTGACTGGCAGTCTGTTCTGTCACCATGATCATCAACGCCGCCGCCATTAACCCAACAAATATTCCCCCAAATTATTATTCATATTCAGAGAGCAGCAGCTCAGTGGTGGTCGCCTGGCTGAATGCCCCCAAAAAAGCAGCAGCGCAACAACAACAAATAACACGATAAGCCATTAACATCATCATATTTATTAACAGAAACCTTATGTTTTTTGCTGGTTGTGAAATTTTACGTTTGGATTTCTAAGAATGAAATTGCGTTGTTGATAAATCCGTCGAAATTTTTGTCATTTCCCTTTTTAGAAGAAATAGCATTACTTATTTCGGTTTATGGAAAAATTTTAATAGGTTTCCTATGAAATAAAAATTATAATAAACATAAGAAATTTCCAAAAACTAGGAGAGACTTATTATCAATTGATTAAAGGAAAAACCTGTAAGGAAAGGATCATAGTCGGGCGGGGCCGACTACATGATACACTACATCACTGTGAATATATAAAATATAGGATATATGTATATGTATATAAATTTAAACTGAGTTCTATATATAATATAGTACACTTATTACTAGACAAAATGCTGTCACACATTCCAAAGTTCATCAGAATTGGCAGATATTGGGTGTTTGGTTTTGGTGAAATCGGGCGAAAATATATATATCCAAATTTGATATATATAATATGATATAATTTGGCACATTTATTTTTAGACCGAATTTAGTCACACAAATCAAATTTCATCAAATTCGGTCGAATATAGGGTGTTTGGTGCAGCCAATACCTCAAATCGGACGAAAATATATATGGGAGCTATATCCAAATCTGAACCGATTTCGTTGTAATTTGGCATATTTATTTTTAGACCGAATTCAGTCACACAAACCAAATTTCATCAAATTCGGACGTATATAGGGTGTTTGGTGCAGCAAATACCTCAAATCGGCCGAAAATATATATGGGAGCTATATCCAAATCTAAACCGATTTCGTTGTAATTTGGCTTATTTATTTTTAGACCGAATTCAGTCACACAAACCAAATTTCATCAAATTCGGTCGTATATAGGGTGTTTGGTGCAGCAAATACGTCAAATCGGCCGAAAATATATATGGGAGCTATATCCAAATCCGAACCGATTTCGTTGTAATTTGGCATATTTATTTTTAGACCGAATTCAGTCACACAATCCAAATTTCATCAAATTCGGTGGTATATAGCCTGTTTGGTGCTGCAAATACCTCAAATCGGCCGAAAATATATATAGGAGCTATATCCAAATCTGAACCGATTTCGTTGTAATTTGGCATATTTATTTTTAAACTGAATTCAGTCACACAATCCAAATTCCATCAAATTCGGTCGTATATAGCGTATTTGGTGCAGCAAATACGTCAAATCGGCCGAAAATATATATGGGAGCTATATCCAAATCTGAACCGATTTCGTTGTAATTTGGCATATTTATTTTCAGACCGAATTCAGTCACACAATCCAAATTTCATCAAATTCGGTCGTACATAGGGTGTTTGGTGCAGCAAATACGTGAAATCGGCCGAAAATATATATGGGAGCTATATCCAAATCTGAACCGATTTCAATGTAATTTGGCACATTTATTTTTAGATCGAATTCCGTCACGCATTTCAAATTTCATTAAAATCGGGCAGATAAGGCGTGGTTGGTGCTGCAAATACGTCAAATCGGCCGAAAATATATATGGGAGCTATATCCAAATCTGAAGCGATTTCGATATTATTTGGCACATTTATTTCTAGACCAAATTCAGTCACACAAACCAAATTTCATCAAATTCGGTCGTATATAGGGTGTTTGGTGCAGTAAATACGTCAAATCGGCCTAAAATATATATGGGAGCTATATCCAAATCTGAACCGATTTCGATATAATTTGGCACATTTATTTTTAGACCAAATTCAGTCACACAAACCAAATTTCATCAAATTCGGTGGTATATAGTGTATTTGGTGCTGCAAATACCTCAAATCGGCCGAAAATATATATGGGAGCTATATCCAAATCTAAACCGATTTCGATATAATTTTGCACATTTATTTATAGGCCTAATTCCATCATAAATTCCAAATTTCATAAAAATTGGACGGATATAGCGTGTTTGGTGCATCAAATACCTCAAATCGGACGAAAATATATATGGGAGCTATATCCAAATCTGAACCGATTTTCACCAAAAGCAACAGCGTTCTTCCGACGGCTAAAAAAATTATCTTGCCTAATTTTCAGCCAAATCGGACAACAAATGCGACCTGTACGTTACGAACGGACGTACGGACGGACATGCATAAATCGACTCAGAAAGTGATTCTATGCATATCCCTAGAAGGAACTATGGGTCTATATCTTTTCCTTATGCATGTTACATACAAATGCACTAACACATAATACCCTTTACCACAGTGTGGTGTAGGGTATAATGAGTCGCTTTGAAATGGGAGTTTTAGACCCCACATACCACAAAAAAATTTTATTAAAAATTGACGCTTAGTTGGAATTTAGATTCTTAATTCTTAAAAATCGGCTCTAAGATTCCTCAAAAAATATTCTTAAAAATCCACGCTAGATGGCCATAAGATTCCCCAAAAAATATTCTTAAAAATCCGGTCTAAGTTGGCTTTAAGAGTCCTCAAAAAGTATTCTTCAAATTTCACGCTTTGTTGGCTTTAAAATTCCCCAAAAAATATTCTTAAAAATCCACGCTAGATGGCCTTAAGATTCCTCAAAAAATATTCTTAAAAATCCACGCTTTGTTGGCTTTAAAATTCCCCGAAAAATATTCTTAAAAATCCACGCTTTGTTAGCTGTAAAATTCCCCAAAAAATATTCTTAAAAATCCGCTCTAAGTTGGCTTTAAGAGTCCTCAAAAAATATTCTTAAAAATCCACGCTAGATGGCCTTAAGATTCTTCAAAAATATTCTTAAAAATCCACGCTAAGTTAGCCTTAAGATTCCTGAAAAACCACGCTTAGTTGGCCTTAAGATTCCTCAAAAAATATTCTTAAAAATCCACGCTTTGTTGACCTTAAGATTCCTCAAAAATTATTCTTAAAAATCCACTCTTAGTTGGCCTTAAGATTCGTCAAAAGTATTCTTAAAAATTCACTCTTAGTTGGCCTTAAGATTCGCAAAAGTATTCTTAAAAATCCACGCAGTTGGCCATAAGATTCCCCAAAAAATATTCTTAAAAATCCACGCTAGATGGCCATAAGATTCCCCAAAAAATATTCTTAAAAAATCCACGCTTAGTTGGCTTTAAGATTCCTCAAAAAATATTCTTAAAAATCCACGCAGTTGGCCTTAAGATTCCCCAAAAAATATTCTTAAAAATCCGTTCTATGTTGGCTTTAAGAGTCCTCAAAAAATATTCTTAAAAATCCACGCTAGATGGCCTTAAGATTCCCCAAAAAATATTCTTAAAAATCCGATCTAAGTTGGCTTTAAGAGTCCACAAAAATATTCTTAAAAATCCGCTCTAAGTTGGCTTTAAGAGTCCTCAAAAAATATTCTTAAAAATCCACGCAGTTGGCCATAAGATTCCCCAAAAAATATTCTTAAAAATCCACGCTAGATGGCCATAAGATTCCCCAAAAAATATTCTTAAAAATCCACGCTAGATGGCCATAAGATTCCCCAAAAAATATTCTTAAAAAATCCACGCTTAGTTGGCCTTAAGATTCCTCAAAAAATGTTCTTAAAAATCCACGCAGTTGGTCTTAAGATTCCTCAAAAAATATTCCTAAAAATCCATGCTTAGTTTGCCTTAAGATTCCTTAAAAAATATTTTTAATTGGCCTTAAGATTCCTCACGTCATGCTTAAGTGTTCTCACATGCTCCTTCTGAATTTTTGGTCGGGTTATTCGATGCAAAAGCTTAAGTTTTTCTCAGGTATGGTATTTCAAAAATCAGAGCATTAATATTATATTTAGATGCTTTGAATTTATTGAAGCAAAGATGAAAATTTTTTTAGTCACTTTGTTCCATGTGATTTATAAGAGACGTATTTTGTCACCTACAGTAATGATATATACTTTTAAAAATATATACATATATGTTCATAGGCCTAAGCTTAAAATCGACTAAAGACGCTCGTTGGGCGCCACAAAAAATTGGAAATATTCCTATATAAAATCTCTGGAAAATCTAAGTTGCCATTTATATTAGTCTTTATAGAGTTTAACACAATTTCCAACAGAATTGCTGTGGAACCTGATTGGGAGCCAAAAATCAATAACTTTGGAAATATTCCAACCAAAAAGTTGTAATTGCTCTAACATGGCACTCTCACTGATTTCCAATAAAACATAAATCGATTTATAGCATATTTTATTTATATAAATCAAAACCTACGTTGGGCGCCACATAGTCACAACAGAAATATCCTGTTATATGATTTCGTAAAGTGTTATTCTTTATATTTTATAATATTAACAATTCACACTGGGATCTCTATAGATTGCCATTGGATGCCATTGCGGAACATTCGAAATTTTCTTATAAAAATATTCCTATTTTTCTAAAAAAAAATCATTACCTTTTTTGCGTATATTTCTCTCGAAATAGGATTTTAGTGATCATATTGCACTTCTTTCTGTTTTTTTTTTTTTTTTTTTTTTTGTTTTCCCAATTAGTATTAGAGCTGCCAATCAAAACATTCAAAATTTTAATTACTTCAAGTTTAATTTCAAACAATTCAAAATTTTGTTATAAAATTGTACCCCCCGCAAAAAATTTTTTCTCCATCCGTCATTAAAAGCTAAACAATTTTCCAAGTTTGATGAACCCTATGTAAACTGATATACTGTCACAGTTTAAATTAGTTTTACCTAAAAACCAATTAAAACTAATTTGCAACTCATTTAATATTCCTCGGAAAAAAGTGTTAATTAAAATGCAGATATTTGATAGGTATGTTTTGTTGCTTTTTTGCCAACTTCCAAAGATTCCATTGACCTTTTACATTTCAGCATCTAATAAGACACCCACACGCACGAAGACATTCATATATTTCGTGTACCTAAGGTTAAAGGTTATTGCCTAAAGAAAACATTTTATTGTACAACTGGAGAAATGGAATATTGCCACTGTCAGCCGCCACCGGGCAAGCAGGCACATGGCAGCAATGACAAGGCATTGAACTGCAAAAGTTCGGTGTTTTTTTTTTTTTTTTTTGGTTGCCGAAATACTACGTAATTGAAAAATGTCACTGGCCTCCTTAAATCGCACAAAAAAAGCCGACGCATGCACACAAGAAATTACTTGGCTGGATCTCTCTGGCCGCTCTCATATTCGATAATAAAATTAAAGTGGTTGAAATTTTATTTTGTATTTCATATTAATATTTATTACAAGATGTGGGTGTGTGTGTGCGTTTGTACATATTTTTTTGGATACAGAGTGGAGCATTATAGAGATTTTTCAATGGAAAAATGTATAGAGGCTTTCCTGATTTCTAGAAGGATAGATATCTTCAGAAACCTACAAATGACTGACTTCAAAGAAAAAGATCTATATAAGATATTTAAGTCCGTAGGCCTACCAGGGAGCCTATTCAGCAACACTTTTCAAAACTTCACTCATTGTTAATTTTTTATCAATTTTATTTGTTTGTTTTATTGTTGTTACAAAAACTACCGAATAAAAGTTACACTAAAATTTTCATGGGAAAGTATTTGCAATTATATTTTTATAATAAATTATAAATTATAATAATAACAAAAGACAACAATGAAAATATTAATAATTATTATTTTTAATTTTTTTATTAATATTTATTATTAATTTTATTGCATTCTTTATAAGTTTCTAATTTTAATTATGATTATTAAAATTTATTATTTTTATTGTTATAATTTGTATTAAAATTATTACTTTTATTATTTTTATTGTAACCATATTATTTCACCGTGAAAAATTACCTATATGATCATAGGTAATTTTTCATTTACTCAAGAGTGTCCTAAGGCAAAAAAAATCGATTTTGCAGAAAATGTGCTTAGAATTTGCAAACGTATTTTTAAATCTCTCTAGATGAGTCATAACTCGGTTAATTCTTAAGATATGGACATGAAATTTTGACACAAAATGAATTTAATTTTTAGCTCGATATGACCTATCTGGAATATTCTATTAAGATAAATATGTGTTTTGATATTCCCCAGCATATACACCACCCACTATTCTTTATCCATTTTAATTCTCGAAAACAAGTCATCACCACTTTCTATTTCTTCTAGAGTCAATACCCTTTTGAAAATATTTTTAAACATTTTGCATCGCATTCCGACCTAGGTCAATGTATCGTTACAACCTTTATATTGCACAGAATATTCCCGCTGCCAGTTATCTTTTCATTTCCCACATAAGTAACCCAGTTCAATAATCCATCACAGCGAAAAACAGACTAATAACCTCTCAGCCAGTAGTCATGCCGAAAAACGAAAAAAATAAATAATAACTAAAAACATTCATTACCGAACACTTGTCGTGATGATATAGCAAAAAAATGCCCAAAAACAGCTGTTTTTCGTAATATTTAAAAATACACATTTTTTCAAAATAAAACAAAAACAAATTACATTTTCAAAACCTTTAAATCCTTATATTCTATAACAAAAAAAAAAATAAATAAACCTCTCAAAAAGCCAATGACAACAATGGCAAATTACAAAACAACAAAAGCAACAACAACAACAAAATGTCAACAGCTATTAATGAGGTAATTGAAAAAAAGAGGCATCAAACCCAACAACAGCAACAACAAAAAATTCGTAACAATAACGACAACCTTTACAGTGTCAATAGCATCGCCTCGCTGATAGCTAGCTATGAATGAGAATGTTTCACCGCTTTGTAGCGTATGTGTGGGTGTAGAGGTGGTGTTTTGGCCTGACGTAAAAACAAAAAGCCTACCCTACTATTACAGCCTGCCGCAAAGATTTTTTGCCCTCACTCATTGGGTTTGGGAAATATTAAAACAATGTACGTTATTTAGTACGATGAAATGAAGAAGGCATTCCTGCGACAATGAAAGGACAAATTAATTCGTTTTTTATTAATTTCTAAAAAATGGTTTAGATTTTTTGTCTATCTACATAACTTTTTCGTAAAAACCCCACGTTGGGCGCCATATTGTGGCACCAAAGTATATTATCTTAATGTAAAATATTTCAGAGATATATAAATATTGTTTTTTTTTTAAGTCACCTCAAAAAATATGGTAAATTATGGTCATCCCACAGCAAAGCCCCACGTTGGGCGCCACATTGTGGCACCAAAGTATATTACCTTAATGTAAAATATCTCAGAAAAATAGAAATATTTATTTTTATACAGTCAACTCAAAAAAGATTGTTAATTATGCTCATCTCACAGAAAAGCCCCACGTTGGGCGCCATATTGTGGCACCAAAGTATATTATCTTAATTTAAAATAACACAGGGAAATAGAAATATTAATTTTTATACAGTCAACTCAAAGAAAGATGGTCAATTATGTTTATGCCACCGCAAAGCCCCACGTCGGGCGCCACATTGTGGCACCAAAGTACATTATCTTAATGTAAAATATTTCAGAGAAATATAAATATTGATTTTTTTTAAAGTCAACTCACAGAAAGATGGTCAATTATGTTCATCCCACAGCAAAGCCCCACGTTGGGCGCCACATTGTGGCACCAAAGTGTATTACTTAATTTATATATCTCAGAGAAATATAAATATTAATTTTTATACAGTCAACTCAAAATAGGACGGTCAATTCTTTTCATCCCACCGCACAGCCCCACATTGGGCGCCATATTGTGGCACCAAAGTATAGTATCTTAATGTAAAATATCTCAGAGAAATAAAAATATTGATTTTTATACAGTCAACTCAAAAAAATTGGTTAATTATGTTCATCCCACAGCATAGCCCCACGTTGGGCGCCACATTGTGACACCAAAGTATATTATCTTAATGTAAAATATTTCAGAGAAATATAAATATTGATTTTTTTAAAGTTAACTCAAAAAAATTGGTTAATTATGTTCATCCCACAGCATAGCCCCACGTTGGGCGCCACATTGTGACACCAAAGTATATTATCTTAATGTAAAATATCTCAGAGAAATTAAATATTGGTTTTTATGCGGTCAACTCAAAAAAGATTGTCAATTATGCTCATCTCACAGAAAAGCCCCACGTTGGGCGCCACATTGTGGCACCAAAGTATATTATCATAACGTGAAATATTTCAGAGAAATAGAAATATTGATTTTTATGCAGTCAACTCAAAAAAAGATTGTCAATTATGTTCCACTCACCGCAAAGCCCCTATACTTTGGTGCCACAATATGGCGCCCAACGTAAATGTAAAATATTTCAAAGAAATATAAAAAATATTGATATTTTAAAGTCAACTCAACAAAATATGGTGAAATATGTTCATCCCACAGAAAAGCCCCACGTTGGGCGCCATATACACACAATAAAAATAACGTTGAGTAAGAATTCATAATCCATAGAATGAACAAATGTTCAATTACCTTAAGATATGAGTTTACTTCAATTGCCTTATACATTACGCTTCCGAAACGACTTGATATTCCACGCCACGCTGTTGATATTCCCATTTTAAGTTAATCGTTAATCATTGATTCATGTGTCAAGCTTAGGTTCGTTGGAGGGTCCAAACGATTACCATTTCTAAATAAAAACCAGTAAGGAAAGGATCAAAGTCGGGCGGGGCCGACCATATGATACCCCACACCACTGTGAATATGTAAAATATAAATCGGAGCTATATCCAAATCTGAACCGATTTCGATATAATTTGGCACATTTATTTCCAGACCGAATTCAGTCACACATTCCAAATATCATTGAAATCGGACTTATATAGCGTGTTTGGAGCAGCAAATACGCGAAATCAGCCGAAATTATATATGGGAGCTATATCCAAATCTGAACCGATTGCGATATAATTTGGGACATTAATATCTAGACCGAATTCAGTCACACATTCCAAATTTCATCGAAATCGGACATATATAGCGTGTGTGGTACAGAAAATACGTGAAATCGGGCGAAAATATATATGGGAGCTATATCCAAATCTAAACCGATTTTCACCAAATGCAATAGCGTTCTTCCTATGGCTAAAAAAATTGTAGTCCCCTATTTTCAGCTGCATCGGACAAAAAATGCGACCTGTACGTTGCGAACAAAAATACATGGACAGACAGACAGACGGACGGACATGCATAAATCGACTCAGAAAGTGATAATATGTATATCCCCAAAAGGAACTATGGGTCTATTTCGTTTCCTTTTGTATGTTACCACAGTTTGGTGTAGGGTATAAATATGAAATTCTCAGCATACTCAACTGAATGAAAGTGTGGGATTGCGTGAACGTCACTCTGAAACGAATGTTTTACAAAACTAATTGCCCGGTTTATGGTAATTTTAATTTAAAAATAAAAAAAATCCATATATGTAGGGATCTCTCTTTTTTGGGGTAGAAAACCTCTGCGATAACTAGCGAAATCATTGTCAATGCCCTGGCGAAAAAAATAAAGGTCAAAATCCCCCAAAAGGTTAATATGTATTAACCCCCTAAGAGAAGACTGAACTGCAAACAATGTTTTTTTTTCATTTTTTGTATTCACGCCCCTCCCTCACAAAAACAAACAAACGTAACAGCAACAAAAAATAAGAGCGGCGACAGCGACCCCGTACAATGCCATTTTGCACAGCCAGACTTTAAAATTACTGTGGATTGCTTGTTGTACGCGAATGAATGAATGAAACATGAATGAATGAGTGAATGACTGACTGAACCCATCTTAACTTTTTTTGGATTTCTTGAATTTTTGTTTGTTTAGTTGTTGCTGTTGTTTTCATTGGACCGGAAGGACAGACAAAAAACTATAACAAACTACAAATGTCATTTAGCTTTTTCGCGTTATGTATTTGGAGTAGACAGAGTAGAGGGACGCCGCTATTGGGGAGGTAGCCAAGCTGGCAGACAAACGAAAGTAGTAAATGTTTTGTATGTAGACAAATAAATATTTTTGTTAACACATACATACATATGTATGTATGTATAAATGTATATGAATACTATGTAGTATCCTATCCTATACAGACACTTTTACTATATACACACACACAAAAATAACAAGTAAATACTTGCAGCTCCAAAGTTGTTGAAATTTTTGCCATAACAGACACTGTGGAAAAGTGTAATAGGAACGCAAGTTTAAACATCTTTTAATTTTTTCTCGAAGAATAGGACACCAGGAAAATAAGTATTTCACTAAGGGACTACGAAATTTCCTCATCAATAACAAGAAATTAATACACCTTTTTAGTGCCATTAAATCAGAAACGCATTTGACTTATTCTAAGTATTTCACTTAAGGTCTATGAAATATCCCCTTAATAATCTGCAAAAATCATATACCTAACCCTGACCCATCCTAATAATATTTTTATTGCTTTCTGTGCTTTTTTGTATTCTTCCATTGTTCAACGCATACGCAAGTGACAGTTGATTACAAAAAAAAAAAATAGACTATTGTGGTTTCATGAAAAAATAAGTTTTATTTATTTTCCGCTGTGGTTTTAATTGTTTCTTCAGATTAACGGATACAACCAAGAATAATGGAAATTTAAGTTCATTGAGGATGAATGGTTCCTCAGGGGGTAAAAAAATCTGGACCTAGGTCAATGAGGGGATGTTGAGCACATATAAAATGTTGTTTACAACAAATGTCTTATTTATTTTTTACAAGAACTGTCACATTTCCCCTTATTTGTCCCCTATGCAAATACTCAACAGTGTATTTTAATGTGGTATATGTAGCATTTCTCTTTAGATATCCTGCTAGTATGTATCCCAAAGAACGTGAAGTGAACACAAAAAATAATAACACAGACATTTACAATAATAACAACACCAACTACAACTTCAGTACGAAGAAAAAACTGCAACGCAATATGCCAGGGATGTTGGGTTAACAAAATGGGAAGTACAAGTAGGGAGAGAAAGAATGGTAATATAAACAAAATTATTGTTGTTCTTTATGCACGCACGAATTTCTGTCATTTCAGTTTTTATTTTATTATTTTTTTTTTTTTTTTTTGGCGAACTTTCTTAGAAATTTAATCACAATATTACCAAGAAAATGAGTTAAAGGTCTTCCATAGGAAATTACCTTCTCCTGTTCTAACCCCGGAAAAATGTCATTGCACCTCACAGGGATTTTTGATAAAAAGAACACTACCCAAAAGGTCTCAATTGACATAAAAACTTCACAAAATATTCTAAAGAAAGGATACTTCCTGATCTTCTATAGCAAGAAAACCTTAAACTGGTCTACCAAAGGCAAACGAAATCCCAACGGTCTTCCATATACAAGAGGTCTCATAGAGGTCTTCAATAAACAGAAGATGATCAAAAGTCTTTTTGGAGATAAGACCTGCCCGAGGGCTACTATATAAATATGGCCTTCTTCTTTTCTTCTATGGACAAAAACCCCATAAAAGTCTTCCATAGGTCTTCTAGTGCAAAAATACCCCGAAGTTTTCTATAGAAAGAAAACTTCCTTCTGGTTTTCCATGGACAGAAGATCACTCAGAGTTCTTCTTTATACAAAGCACCTCACAAAGATCAACCATAGAAAGAAAACCACCCAAAAGGTCGTCTAGGAGACCTTCCAGCAGATCTTTATGGGCAAAAGTCCGCACAGAGTTCTTCTTCTATGTTCAGAAAACCTCCCAGAAGTCTTCTATAGAAAAAAGGCCTCACAACAGCCTTCCATAGACAGATCTTCCGAAGACATTTGGATCGAACGAAAGAAGACCTCATCGAAGGCTTTTATCAAAAATGCCATCTAAAGGTCTTCTAAAGGTCTATTAAAGCCAGCAAACCATTCAAATATGTCATATGATCCGGCTTTAGAAGACCTTTAATAGCTCTTCAGTGTAAAGAACACCTTTAGAAAATGCGCTTTTTATAGAACAACTTTAGAAATCCGTCTATATATAAAATATCTTAAGCAGGTTCTCTTTGTATATAAGACCTGTAGATAGTCTACTTTCTATAGTAGACCTTAAGAAGAAGGTCCTCTTTGTATATAAGACCTTTAGATAGCCTTCTTTCTATAGTACCCCTTTAGAAAGTCTATAGGAGACCTTTGGATGCTCTTTAGAAGGCATTTAGAAGGTATTCGGTCTTTAGAAGTCCCATAGAAGGTCTATAGAAGGCCTTTAAATGGCCAGCTATCTTTAGAAGAGCATCAGAAGGTTGTTGGAAGACTTTAGAAGGGGCGTTTAGAAGACCTTCATAAAGACTGTAGATGACCTTCAGAAGATCCTTAGAACCTTTGGAAGGTCTTCTTTAGACGACCTTTAGAAAGTTGTTGGAAGACTTTAGAAGGGGTTTAGAAGACCTGAATAATGACTTTAGAAGACTTTAAAAAGATCTTTAGAAACTTTAGAAGGTCTTCCAAAATCCTTCTGAAGGTCTTTTCAAGACCTTCTACAGTCTTCCAAAGGCTTGTAAAGGTCTTCTACAGACAACAGACCATCCAAAAGATTTTCTGTAGACCTTCGATGTGACTTCTGAAGAAAGAATAGCTTCTAAAAGCCTTTTAATGGCATTCAAAAAATTTCCACACTCAGAAGATCTTTAGAAGATATTTAGAAAGTATATATAAGACCTGTTGCCTATAGAAAAACTCTTATCTATAGAAAACTTAGAAGGTCTACAGGAGACCTTTGAAATGTCTGCTGTCCACAGAAGACCTTTGGAAGGTCTTTTGTCCATAGAAGACCTTGCGAAGCTCTTTTGTCCATAGAAGGTTTTTGTCCATAGAAGGCCTCTAAAATATCATTTGTACATAGAAGACCTGGGTGCCACCGTGGTACAATGGTATGCACACCCGCCTTGCACGCTGGAGGTCGTGGGTTCGATTCCCTGGCCAGTCAACGTCAAATTTTCAACGGTGGCAAAATACCCCTCAGTAATGTTGGCGACATTTCCTGAGTATTTCAGCCATGTAAAACTTCTCTACAAGTGGTGTCGGACTCGGCGATAAACAGAAGGTCCCATATCATTGAGCTCAATATGAATCGGGGTGCACTCATTGATATGAGAGAGGTTTCCCTTGTCCCGTATGGGATGTTTGTGGAACAATTAAAACATAGAAGACCTTTAGAATGTCCTCCGTCCATAGAGACCTTTAGGAGGTCTTCTTTCGATAGAAGACCTTTAGAAGGTCTTCTGTCCATAGATGACCTTTAGAAGATCCTCTGTCCATAGAAGAATTGTATAAGATCTTCCGTCCATAGAAGACCTTTAGGAGGTCCTCTGCCCACAGAAGGTCTTCCGAAGGTCATTTTTCCCTACAAGACCTTTAGATGTTCTTCTGTCTGTAGTAAACCTTTATAAGGTTTTCTCTCCATAGAGGACCTTTTGACGGTTTTCTGGCCATAAAATTCCCTCTTAAATGTCGTCCTTTTTAAAGAAAGGACTTCGGTTTATAGATAATCTTTAGATGTTCCTTCATTTTCAGATACATATATAGCATCCTGTCTATGGAGGACCTTTAAAAGGTCTATAGAAGTACTTTAGACTGTCTAACGAAGACCTTTGGTAGGTCTATCGAAAATAATTGGAAGGTCTATTGTCTATAGAAAATCCTCAAAAGGTCTATTGTAGACCTTTCAAAGGTATGCTGTCTATAGAAGACTTTTAGGACTTCTGTGAAAGACCTGAGGACCTGTCGAAGTCTTTTGGATGGTAGGCTGTCTAAAGCAAAGATTTATAAGTTTTAAGAAATACTTTGGAAGGTATGTTGTCAACAGAAGACCTTTAGAATGTCTATTGAAGTCCTTTGAAAGGTCGGCTGTTTACAGAGGAATTTTAGGAAGACTATAGTAGACCTAAGGAAAGTCGGCTACCTATAGAGGACTTTCAGGAGGTCTATAGAAGACCTTTGCGAGGTCTTTTAGGAAGGAGGACTTTTAGGAAGCCTATAGAAGACCTAAGGAAGGTCGGATGCCTTCATAGGACTTTTAGGAGATCTATAGAAGACCTTTGGCAGATCCTTTTGAATACTTTTCGAAGACTTTTGGAAGTCGTCTCTCTATAGAAGGTCTATCGAAGATCGTTGGTAGGCCTGGAGTCTTTAAGAGATTTTTAGAAGGCCTATCGAAGACCTTTGAAATGTCAGCTGTTAACAGAGGACTTTTACGAGGTCTATAGAAGACCTAAGGAACGTTAGCTTTCTATGAAGGAGGTCCATAGAAGACTGTTGGGAGGTCCGATGTCTAGAGAATGCCGTGGAATACTTTTCGAAGACCTGTGGATGATACGTTGTCTATAGAAGACCTTTAGAAGGCCTTTCAGCTGTTTACAGTGGACTTTTAGGTAGACTATATAAGATCTAATGAAGGTTGGCTGCCTATGTTGGACTTTTAGGAGGTCTATAGAAGACCTTTGGGAGTTCCGATGTCTATAGAATACCTTTTGAATACCGTTCGAAAGCCTGTGGATGGTCGGCTGTCTAGAAGGTACTTCAGCTGCTTTAGAAGGTATATCGAAGAACGTTGCTGGGCCTGCAGTCTTTAGAAGATTTTTAGAAAGTCTATCGAAGACCTTTGTATGGTCAGCGGTTTACAGAGGACTTTTAGGAAGTCTTTAGATGACCTAAGGAAGGTCGAATGCCTATATAGGACTTTTAGGAGGTCCATAGAATAACTTTGAGAGGTCCGAAGTCTATAGAATACCTTTGGAATACTTTTCGAAGACCTTTGGAAGGTCGGCTGTCTATAGCAAAGATTTATGTGTTTAAAAAACTTTGGAAGGTCCGATGTCTATAAAAGGCCTTTGGAAGGTCTATCGAAGACCTTTGAAAGGTCGGCTGTTTACAGAGGACTTTTAGGAAGTCTATAGAAGACCTAAGGAAGGTCGGATGCCTATAGAGGACTTTTAGGAGGTTCATAGAAGATCTTTGGGAGTTCCGATGTCTATAGAATACATTTTAAGTACCTTTCGAAAACCTGTGGATGGTCGACTGTCTAGAAGGTGCTTTAGAAGGTCTATCGAAGAACGTTGGTAGGCCTGCAGTCTTAAAGAGATTTTTAGAAGGTCTATCGAAGACCTTTGTAAGGTCAGCGGTTTACAGAGGCCTTTTAGGAAGTCTATAGAAGACCTAAGGAAGGTCGAATCCCTATAGAGGACTTTTAGGAGGTCCATAGAAGACCTTTGGGAGTTCCGATGTCTATAGAATACCTTTGGAAAGCCTGTGAATGGTCGGCTGTCTAGAAGGTGCTTTAGCAGCTTTAGAATATCTATCGAAGAACGTTTGTAGGCCTGCAGTCTTTAGAAGACTTTTAAAAGGTCTATCGAAGAACGTTAGTAAGCCTGCAGTCTTTAGGTGATTTGAAAAGATCTATCGGATACCTTTGAAAGGCCGTTTATAGAAGACCTTTAGACGGTGTATCGGAGGCCGTTGGTAGGACTGCTTTCTTTAGGAGACCTTTAGAAAACTTTTGGAAAGTCTTTAGAAGACCTTTAGATCACCTTTAGAAGACCTTTATAAGGTCTTCAGTCTATAAAAGACCTTAAGAGTTCTCCTGTCTAAAAAGGTCCTCAGTTTATAGAAGACCTTGAGAACTTCAACCATCTATATGAGACCTTTAAAGGTCCCCTGTCTACGGAAAACCTATAGAAGGTCTTGATCTAAAGAAGACTTTTGTCTAAATAAAATCTTCAAATTGTATTCTACCTACAGAAGATCACAGCCCTGACCTATCCCCTTGGAAATCCAAAAAAAAAAATTATTTTTTTATTGGGACGATAAACCCTCAAAACGTAAATGTTTGATGTGTTTACGAGTTTGTGTGCGTGTGTTTATTTAGATAGTTTGTATCCCAACATACCAACTACAGCTGACTACGACAAGAATAAGAAGAAGAAACAAACGAAAACAAATGAAGTGTACCTAAAATTACCTTCTGCTTCTACTGTTGCGAATGCTTCTTCTTCTTCATCATCATGTTCGTAATGTTTAATAGTATGACGAAGAACGTAACAGAACGTACATACGGATACAACGCTCATATGTTTTTTTGTTATTTTATTTTGTTGTGTGCACCGCGCGCACAGATGCCGTTCACAGTAATAAGTTAACGACCCTTTGCAAGGCCGTAGAAGTGTTTTTTTCGTAATTTTATTTCGCTGTTATTATTACTGTTGTTGTTGTTGTCGTGTTGTTTATTTCTTTCCTTCTTTGGCATAGCCGTTCATTGGGGGGTTCGTGTGTGTGTCTGTGTTTGTGGTTTTATTTTGGAATCTCTCTGCTTCTTCTTCTTCTTTTTCTACTTTGATAAATTTAATCATGCGCCACTTCACCACCACTATACTACACCTCAAGTGTTTAAGTATTGGTAATTGGTTCTGTGGATAAAGGTGATGGGGATCTCTTGGATCCTGAGGAGTTTCTTATTTTACGTCTTAAAGTTGTTTTTTGTTTATTTTGTTGTTGTTTTGTGTGTGTGTATTGGTGTGTAGCTTATCTGATATTTTGTAGTGCATAATGTAGTGAGCATGACTATGACGCTGGACTGCCTGCGTATGACCGACCTGCCTGACTAAACTTGCATTTTGTAACAGCTTAAAGGATGATGTTGCCCAACAATGTCAGATGTTGTTGGGGCTGTTTGGGGCCTGGTGATGAGTTTTAAGACAGCGTTGATTGAATGCCATGCCTGACTCGCTGTTTTGTTTGCATGGATGGCTAGCCGGTTGACTGGCTGGCTGGCGGGATGAGTGTGTTTGTCGTTTTAGTTTGCTGATCTGTTGTTGCTGTCGTCGTCGTTTTTTTGTCAGTTTAGTTCAATGCCTGTATGGATGGATGGCTGAGTGATTTTGGCTGGTTGGCAGGGTAAATGACTTGGTGTGTCAGTGAACTCTGAACCTTGATTACCGTTACCTGCTACAACAAACACTTACTTGTACGTTCATGTCCATAATACTGTCTCGTTACTACGTCTGGGACCATACATACGCACACACACAGAGACGTGTGAGCACACCCAGAAATTCTATCTATAATTCCGTATTCATATCATGTCTTTGGTGTAGTTTTTTTCTTTTCTTTTCTGCATCTGTTTTGTTTTTTCGTTTTTATTCTGCCACCTTTTTTGGCTATAAGAATACAAAAAGGAAGCATTTTCAATACGAAATCCGTATACAGCTATTATTATTATTATTGTTGTTGTAATTTCTATTCTCGTATAACTTTAACAACACATAAATCTTTTCAGGTCCTTTTAAGGGGTTTGGTGTTAAGGTCGCTCTATTATTGTTGCCTACCTCCAAAGCCCGAGATGTTAAAAGGTAGAGAGATTAGGGATTAGACACACTTCATTGCCGGCTAGACAATGGCCTGGCCTTTCACTGTCTCTTTATGGTTTAGATTGAATGGAGGAAAATGATTGAATTGTTTTTTTTTTTTTGTTTTGTAATTGGTTCCTGGCCTGGGGGTTTTCAATGTCAGGTTGTGTGCGCGCGGTGAATCTTACGACAAGCACGTACAATTTTAATATGATTAATATTTTATTACCACTGCAGCAATAGCAACAACAACAAAAGGTTAACCAACCAACAACAACAACCTTAACAATGACAATGGTTAGGTAAAGATACATCAGCAGGTAATCGACAGCATAGAATGTCGGTTCCAGACACACACATAACCAAGCAATTTGATATGATTGACAGTGGTTTTAATGGTTTTCGAAACACTGCTGATTTCCTGGCAAGGTTTTTTTTCTGAATTGTAGTTTTGGGTTGGGCATCCATCTAAGTCTCATATATCACGGCAAGTAATTAGACAGCTGAAAAGGTATTGAGTTTAGGAAAATACGGCAGGTAGTTGCTAAACACAATTCAAAAACAATATTGAATTTTGTTTTATATCTTAATGTAGATCAAATTGAATAGATGAAATTGAAAAAAAGTTTTTTTCTTGAAAAAATCAAGGAAATTAATTACAAGACAAACTACACCACCTGCATGAATTTACAATAATTCTCAAGGAGAATTTGAAGTGAGCAGATTTTTTTTTTGTTTAAGAGGATAACTGAAGGAATGGTATTACTGTCTTCATCATTCATCGCCAATTCCTATCAATGGTAAAACCTCTAAATCAGAATTTGAGTTTGGTACACGAAAGCCATCATTCTAAAGCGAGATGTTGTAGTTTTATCTATAAGAGATATTTAATAGACCTTATTCTATGGAAGAAGGTCATCTGCCTATATGGCCCTTTTAAAAATATATTTGTTGAAAAAAAGCCTTTAAAAATCATCGATTTTTGAAAAAAATTAAATCTTCGATTTTTGAAAAAAAAAAAAATAAAAAAACGATTTAAAAAACTTTTAAAAAATTGAAGACCTAAAATCTCCTGTAAAGACCTGTAAATAGAATAATTTTCAAATATCGGTTTTCCTTAAAAGACCATTAAAAGGTCACCCTGCTCTTAGGACGGCTATTAAAAATCTATAATCCATGGCTTCAAATGTTTTTATTTACATATTTTTTTTTAATTTTCTAGGCGTAAAATTCCTTTTTTTATTTCCAATTAGCCTCATTTCTCATTTCTGTTTAAGTTTCTGAAATTAATTACAAGTGATTTTTTTTTTAACAACACCATCCGTTGTAAATTTTCTTCTCCACCGCAATGCTGATATGGAAACGCCACTCTCCTATAAATCAATGTCATCACACCCTGCTGTTGTAGGCGTCTGTCTATATTCTCAGTTACAACAAACTTTATTCATCCTATTTATCCGCCATGATCATCATCCATGCAACTGATTGATCAAGACATCAGATCATCGAACTAATGTTTCACAGCCCAAGCGGATTTTTGTCTCCGTTGTCCTTCTTTAGTGGAACACACAATCATTAATTGCTATAAAAATGGCTATAACAACAATTACAACAACAACAACCTCTAAATCATCACCACATATCTCACATCCTTTTGAGACATTTATCTTGCGTTGTCAGTTGCTGTAAAGCTTTGTTTGTTTTGTTGTTTTATTTCCTGGGGGAGAAGTTTTTTAATTTTTTTTTGTAACAACTACTAAAGGGAATTTCCTTTACAACGCACAATGAATGTATGTATGTACTTGTCATGGCGAAAGAAGGCAAAAAGAACAAGAAAAAACTGTGGATGTTTCTTTTAAATGATATTTTGTTTATTTTAACAGCCTGTTCATGTATGTCGATAAGAAAATGAATGTGCAAGAAAAACTACCAAATTTGAGTGTGTTTTTCAAATTTGTTTTTCGTTTTGAAGTAAAAGCAAAGGAAATAATATTTCAAAAACTAAAGTTTGGGTGTGTTTCATGCGCACACATTTTCGTTTCGAAATACATAAACTGGGGGTAAATATTTATAGCAAAATATGGATGGTGGAAACATATTTTAAAATAGGCCGTTCCGAAGTCTTCGGTCTATAGAACACCTTACAAAGGTCTGCTATCAATAGAAGACCAAAAATGGCCTTACAAAGTACTTCTGTTCACAAAAGACTTTTGTCCATTGAAGACCTTACAAAGGTCCTCATTATATTTAATACCTTATAAGGGTCTTCTATCTATGGAAGTCTTTTCCAATGTCTTCATTCTTCAGAGGACCTTTCACAAGTTTGCTGTCTACAGAAAACATAACAAAGGCCTTCTGTCTACCGAAGATTTTACCAAGGTTTTCAGTATATGGAAGATCTTATAAAGATCGTCTGTCTATGGAAGACATTATAAAGGACACCTTACAAGCAGATCGAAAGTCTTTTCTCTAAAGACGACATTACAAAAATTTACTGTCTACAGAAGACCTTATAAAGATAGAGGACATTAAAAAATGGTTCATGTCTATAGAAGACTTTACAAAGTCCTTCTGTCTATAGAAGACCTTACAAAGTTCTTCTGTCTATAGACGACCTTACAAAGGTCTTCTGTCTATAGACGACCTTACAAAGGTCTTCTGTCTATAGAAAACCTTATAAACGTCTTCTGTCTACAGTACAACGTACAAAGGTCTTCTATCTACAGAAGACTGTACACAGAACTTCTGCCCATAGAATACCCTTAAAATTACTTCAGCGTATAGAAGATCTTTCTATAGAAAACATTACAAAGGCCTTCTATCTATGGAAGACCTTATAAAGGCATTCTGTCTATGGAAGACTTTATTAAGTTCATCTGTCTATAGACGTTCTTAAAAAGGTGTTCTGTTCTGTCTAAAGAAGGCCATACAAAGGTTTTTTTGTCTATAGGATACCTCATCTAACTCCAGTGGATCTGTGGTTACATTCCATCGAAGCAGCCACTTTCCTGGAACTGGAGATAGACCCAGAGCCAGATTGAATAGAAGAACGAACATACAAACATAATAAGAAAGACCTTTGTAGGGTGCCCTGTTTATAGAAGACCTGTGTAGGGTTTTCTACCTAAACGAGCTTTGTAGCTCTACAAGGATCTCCTGTCCAGAAGAGCTTTGGAAGGCCTTTGGTATAGAAGACCCTTGTAGAATTTTCTGTCTGTAGTAGACCTTCTGTCTATAGAAGACTTATGTAGCTTCTTCTGTTTAAAGAAGTCCTTTGACGGGTCTTCTGACTAAAAGACATTAGAAAAGTCTTCTGTCTAGAAAACCTTTGTAGGATCTTCTGTATATCAAAGACCTTTGGAAGGTCTAATGTCTATAGCAGACCTTTTTAGGATCGTCTGCTTATAGAAGAGCTTCAGAAGGTCAAAAAAGACCGATAAGATTTTGAAAAAAAAATCTTTAAATAATCATCGATTTTTAGTTTTTTTTTCAATCGTCCAAAAAAATATTTAAAAAATTTAAAAAAAACAGGATTAAAAAATCTTAAAAAATCAAGGACTATTGAAAAAATGTTTAAAAACCAACGATTTGTAAAAGATTTTTTTAATTGTCGAGTTTTGAAAAAAAAACCTTAAAAACTCCACGATTTTTTTACAAAAAGATGTAAAAAATTACGATTTCTGAAAAAAAAAAAATTAAAAAAATCCAGGATTTTTGAAAGAAAAAATCTAAAAAAAATCCAGGATTATTAAAAAAATATTTAAAAATCAAAGATTTTTGAAAATATTTTTTTTAATTTTTGAAAACATTTTTTTACATTGTCCCGTTTTGAAAAAAAACCTTAAAAAATCTAGGAAAATCACGATTTTTGAAAAATAATTTAGTCATCCATTTTTGAAAAAAAAAAAAATAAAAAATCAACGATTTTTGAAAAATAAAAAAGTCAAAGATTTTTGTGAAAAAAATTAAGAAATCCAGGGTATTTAAAAAATTGCTTAAAAAATTCAACGATTTCACAAAAAAAAATGTTCTTGCGGGGTTTTCTGTCTATTCAAGACCTCTGTAGGGCCTTCTGTTTGTGGAAGTTCCTCGTAGGATCTTCTGTCTACCGAAGACTTTCGAATGATCTTTAAAAAATTATCGATTTTTCAAAAAAAAAAAAATTAGAAATTCAAGATTTAAAAAAAAAATCTTTAAAAAAACCCAGGATTTTTGAAAAAAAATCTTTTAAAAATTTTTTTAAAAAGTTTCGAAAAAAAAAATCTTTAAAAAATCCAATTTTTGGAAAATAATTATTTAAAAAACAGCAAATATTTATTTACAACTTCTTTTGAAAAAAAAAAAAAAAACAAAAAATCTTTAAAAAATTGACGATATTTTAAAAAACAACAATAATTCTTAAAAAAAAATACGAAAAACCTTTAAACAAAATGTAAGATTTAAAAAAAATATTTATAAAATAACCACGATTTTTGGAAAAAAAAGTTATTTAAAAATCCAGTATTTCTGGAAAAAAATCTGTAAAAAATTCACTTTTTTGAAAAAATAGATATTTAAAAAACGCCACTTAAAAATATCTTAAAAAAATATCTATTTTTGAAAACATTTTTTTAAAATCGTCGATTTTTAAAAATAAATATTAAAAAACGACTTAAAAAATCTTAAAAAAAGGCAGGATTTAAAAAAAATCTTAAAAAATACAGGATTATTGAAAAAATATGTTTAAAAAATCCAGGATTTTTGAAAAAAACAAATTTTTAACAATCCACGATTTAAAAAAAAACTTAAAAAATCCACGATATTTTCTAAGATCACGATTTTGAAAAAAAGTTAATCATCGATTTTTGAAAAAAAAAGAAAATCATTTTATTTTTGGAAAAAAAAAATTCATAAAAAAACAACGATTTAAAAAAATCTTAAAAAATTCAATTCAAGATTTTTTTAACAAAGATCTTAAAAAAATCACGATTTTTGAAAAAAAAATAAATTAACGATTTCTGAAAACAAAAATAAAAAATCAAGGTAGGGAAGGTAGGGTCTTCTGTCTATCGTAGACTTTTGAACGATATTCTGTCTGTTTCTCTAAAAAATCTAAATTTTTTTAAAAATCCAAGATATTTGAAAACAATATTTAAAAAATCCACGATCAATAAAAAATCTTAAAAATCCATGGTTTTTGAAAAAAAATCTTAAAAATTCAAGATTTTTGAAAAAAAAAATCTTAAAAAATCCACGATTTAAAAAAACAAAAAATTTAAAAAATCGACGATGTTTGGAAAAGAAATATTTTAAAAATCCACGATTTATGAAAAAGAATTCTTTAAAAAATCCACGATTTATGAAAAAGAATTCTTTAAAAAATCCACGATTTATGAAAAAGAATTCTTTAAAAAAATCCACGATTTTTGAAAACAATTCTTTAAAAAATATGATTTTTGAAAAACAGAATCTTTAAATAATCCACATTAAAAAAATCCTTCAAAAATCATTAATTTTTAATTTTTTTTTAAATCCGATGATTTAAAAAAATTTTAAAAGTCCACCATTTTTGAATAAAAAAAAATTTTAAAAAATCCATAATTTTTAAAAATAAAAAATTCTTTAAAAAACACAATTTTTGAAAAAATTAAAAATCATCAATTTTGAAAAAATAGAAAGTCATTTTATTTTTTGGAAAAAAAAATTCTTGAAATCAGCGATTTAAAAAAAATTCTTAAAAAATCAATTCACGATTTTTTTAAAAAAAGATCTTAAAAAATCCCGATTTTTGAAAAAAACTGAAATCAACGATTTTTGAAAAAAGAAAATCAACGATTTTTGGAAAAAAATTCTTATAAAATCAACGATTTTTGAAAAAGAAAACGTTTAAAAAATTCAACGATTTTTGGAAAAAAACATGTTCTTGAGGGGTTTTCTGTCTGAAGAAGATCTTTGTAGGGTTTTCTGTCTATAGAAGACAGGGAAGGTAGGGTCTTCTGTCTATCGTAGACTTTTGAATGATATTCTGTCTATTTCTCTAAAAAATCTAAATTTTTTAAAAAATCCAAGATATTTGAAAAAAATATTTAAAAACTCTACGATCATTAAAAAATCTTAAAAAATCCATGATTTTTGAAAAAAATTCTTAAAAATCCACGATTTTTGACAAAAAAAAATCTTAAAAAATCCACGATTTAAAAAACAAAAAATGTAAAAAATCCACGATGTTTGGAAAAAAATATTTTAAAAATCCACGATTTGTGAAAAAGAATTCTTTAAAAAAATCCACGATTTTTGAAAACAATTCTTTAAAAAATATGATTTTTGAAAATCAGAATCTTTAAATAATCCACATTTAAAGAAAATCCTTCAAAAATCATTGATTTTTAATTTTTTTTTTAAATCCGATGATTTAAAAAAAATTTCAAAGTCCACCATTTTTTAATAGAAAAATTTTTAAAAAATCCATAATTTTAAAAAATAAAAAATTCTTTAAAAAACACAATTTTTGAAAAAATTAAAAATCATCGATTTTCGAAAAAAATTGAAAATCATTTTATATTTGGAAAAAAAATTCTTGAAATCAACAATTAAAAAAAAAAATCTTAAAAAAATCAATTTACGATTTTTTTAAAAAAAGATCTTAAAAAATCACGATTTTTGAAAAAACTTAAATCAACGATTTTTGAAAAAAGAAAATCAACGATTTTTGGAAAAAAAATTCTTATAAAATCAACGATTTTTGAAAAAAAAAAACGTTTAAAAAATTCAACGATTTTTGGAAAAAACATGTTCTTGAGGGGTTTTCTGTCTGAAGAAGATCTTTGTAGGGTTTTCTGTCTATAGAAGACAGGGAAGGTAGGGTCTTCTGTCTATCGTAGACTTTTGAATGATATTCTGTCTATTTCTCTAAAAAATCTAATTTTTTTAAAAAATCTAAGATATTTGAAAAAAATATTTAAAAACTCTACGATCATTAAAAAATTTTAAAAAATCCATGATTTTTGAAAAAAATTCTTAAAAATCCACGATTTTTGACAAAAAAAAAAAAAAATCTTAAAAAATCCACGATTTAAAAAACAAAAAATTTAAAAAATCCACGATGTTTGGAAAAAAATATTTTAAAAATCCACGATTTGTGAAAAAGAATTCTTTAAAAAAATCCACGATTTTTGAAAACAATTCTTTAAAAAACATGATTTTTGAAAATCAGAATCTTTAAATAATCCACATTTAAAGAAAATCCTTCAAAAATCATTGATTTTTAATTTTTTTTAAATCCGATGATTTAAAAAAAATTTCAAAGTCCATCATAAAAAATTCTTTAAAAAACACAATTTTTGAAAAAATTAAAAATCATCGATTTTCGAAAAAAATTGAAAATCATTTTATATTTGGGAAAAAAATTCTTGAAATCAGCAATTTAAAAAAAATCTTAAAAAAATCAATTTACGATTTTTTTAAAAAAAGATCTTAAAAAATCGCGATTTTTGAAAAAACTTAAATCAACGATTTAAAAAAATAGAAAATCAAGGATTTTTGGAAAAAAAAATCTAAAAAAAATTAACGATTTTTGAAAGAAAAAACTTTTAAAAAAATTAACGATTTTTGAAAAAAATGATCTTGAGAGGTTTCCTGCCTGTATAAGATTTTTTAAGGGTCTTCAGTCTATAGAAGACCTCTGTAGGGCCTTCGGTTTTTGGAAAGTTCTTTGTAGGGTCTTCTGTCTATCGAAGACTCTTGTCTACTTCTCTAACAAATCTAAATTATTTAACAAATCCACGATTTTTGAAAAAAAAAAATCTCTAAATAATCCACGGTTTTTGAAAAAGAAAAATCTTTAAAAATCCACAATTTTTGAGAAAAAAAATTTTAAAAAATTCACGATTTTTGAAAAATTCAAAAAAAATCACGATTTTCGAAAAAAAAAATCTTTTGATTGTTTTTAAGTCTGGAGTGTTACCCCCAATGGCTTAAACTTCATCATTACTCTCTATTACAGAGTAATGATGAAGTTTAAGCCATTGGGGGTAACACTCCAGTCTTAAAAACAATCAAAAGAGATTGAAACTTCAACCAAAAACAAAACAAGCAAAAAAATCTTTAAAAAATCCACGATTATTGAAAAAATATCTTTAAAAATCCACGATTTTTGAAGAAAAACTCAAAAAAATCACCGATTTTTGTTTTTTTTTAAATTATCGATTTAAAAGAAATCTTAAAAAAATCCAAGATTTTGAAAAAAAAAGAATATACTATTAAAAAAACTTAAACAAACCACGATTTTTGAAAAAAAAATCTTAAAAAATCACGATTATTGAAAAAATATTTTTAAAAATCCACGATTTTTGAAAAAAAAAAATCAAAAACATCTCCGATTTTTGATTTTTTTAAATCATCGATTTAAAAGAAATCTTAAAAAAATCCAAGATTTTTGAAAAAAATCTACGATTAAAAAAACTTAAAAAAATCAACGATTTAAAAAAGTCTTAAAAATCCATCCGTTTTGAAATAAAAAATTTCAAAAATCCACGACTTTTGTAGGATCCTTGTAGGGGTTTCTGTCTATAGAAGATCTTTGTAGGATTTTCTGTCTATAGAAGACTTTTGAACGATTTTCTGTCTATAGAGGACCCTAGGAAGAGCTTTCGTCAAAAGAAGTTTTATGGTCTTGCGTTTGAGGATATATAAAAGAAATGGAAATGAATGGATCTTTTTTATTTTTGTAAATTTGTTAATTCTTCTTGTGATGTGCTGCTGCTGGTCTATATGGTGGGAAGAAAGGAAGGCAAAAAAAGGAAAAGAAGACAATAATGATTGGTTCGGTAAAGTGAGACAATCCCCCGTTTTATTTCATTTGACGTTGGGGCTGATGTTTTGACGGACTGACTGACTGTCTGACCGACTAGCTGGTTATTTGGCTAGTAGCTACCATATAAAATTGCTACCTCCCTCTGGCCTTCCTGCATTCCCCTTCCCTTCACTCCCTTTGTGATTGGACGATGATTATTTCATACTACAACTGCATGCTGCACTGCTACTACATCAATACCTTTTTTTTGTATCTTTCTATCTGTAGTAGGTACATATGTTCGTTCCTATAACGAATGTGAATATAGATTTTTTGTTCCGCTGCTGCTCTTGCTGCCTCGGCTTGTGCTGAGTTGTTGGCGTTGGTGATGGTTTGTGTTCTTGTTGTTGTTATTGTTGTTTTTGCTATTTTTTTATACTTTAAGGTATTTAAACTTTTTCAAGGCTATTTGATAATTTCATTTCTTATGAATATTGTTGCTGTTGTTGTTGCTGTTATATAGCTGATGTTGTTGTTTTTGACTGTTGACGTTTTTTTTGCATTATTTTGTATTTATTTTTTGCGATTTGTTTTGGTTTTTTTTGTTTTTATTTTTGTTTACTTTTTTATTTATATTTTGTTTCTAGTTGTTGTTTGCGCTGTGTATTTATCTTGAAGATCACACACAGAACGCAAACACTCGCACACACACACACGTAGGGTCCGTGCTATCTCTGACTGTTTGTTGCCATACTAGATAATAAGTGAGAGTGTTATGGCCATTTAGTACTTGTTACTAAGTTCCCCGCGGTTAATTTGTTACTGTTAAAGGGGGAGGGCCAAAAGCCTAAAGCTCATTGATCTCTGGATTGTTTTCAAACTATACTCTTTCTCTCTCATACTATAGCCCCACACAAGCTTGCTAGTGTTTGTTGGTGTGTGGTACTACAACAGTGCCTATTTTATTGTTATTATTATTAATTATTCCAACAACAGCAGCAACAACAACAAGTATAATAAAAAATAATCATATTATTAGGTTATTGACACTTTTTCGTTTATATTTCGCAATTTGTATTAATTCATCTTTTTTATTAATAATTTGTTGTTGTTTATTATTTGCAAAGTAACGCAACGCACCCCAGTCATGTTTTATTTAGCTGCCTTCAAAATATTCTGACTGTTTGTTGTTCGGCATAGAGGGAGGGGTGCACTTTTCTGTGTGCATTCCCTTACTCCGTTTCGTGTTTGCATATAACTTACCTACCTCCACTGTCGCCACCTCTTCTTGTTGCGGTTTCATTTGATTGCTGTGACGTCACTTCCTAAAGTCAATTACATGTTTCAGTGCTTCTCTTCTGGTTTTGTTTTTAAAACATCAATCATTCGCATTATCATCATCATTAACAAAAAATAAAAACCTCAAAAAGAAAATGTACAACAACGCACACAGCCAACAATAACAACAACCACAACAACATTTTTGCCTAACAAATTAAATTAAAGCCACATCATGTATGAAGGTTATGTTGAAGGAAGGGTTGAGGGTAAAAATGTGGCCAAAGGCAATTTTGCGGTATAAGAGAGAGAGAGAGAGGGAGGGGGAATGCTATAGCTTTTGTTGTAATGACTAACTCTGATAGGGAGGTCTTAGGGCGTAAATTAAACCATCTGTAGCTTCCGTTTCGGCCATAGTTGTGATAATTTTAACATATTTGCACTCTTTGACGCCCTGTTTGCCGGTTCATAGACACAGTGGGGGATTTGTGAGAAAAATGCGAATAGAATAAATAAAAAAATAATTATATAAAACTACTTAGCAAATTTCTTCAGCCTATAGATGATTTTTAAAGGTTTTCATTTTTACACGATTTTGGAAAAAATCTTCTGTCATCAGTCTTTGAAACACCGCTTATGGGTATTTCTATTTTTCTTTTAAACTTAAATCAACCTTTCGAAGGTGTTCTGTTCATAGACGTCTTTTGGAGGGCCTTCAGTCTATAGAATAGGGGTTTTCTCACTATTCTTAAAAATCCACGATTTACTAAATTTTATTTTTAAATTCACGATGTTTGAAAAGAAAAATTACTATAAATTCAAGACTTAAAAAATTAAAAAATCCACAATTTTTAATTTTTTTAAATCCACAATTAAAAAAAAATCTTTTAGCAAATCCACAATTTTTGGAAAAAGTAAAAGGAAGTGAATCTGAAAAATTCAGTTTCAAGATTTAAAAAACAATTTAAAAAAATGTTATCCAAAAATTATGGACTTTTTAAAGATATTTTTCCAATAATCGTGGATATGAATGAATTTTTTCCCAAAATCGAAGATTTTTTAAAGAAATTTTTTCCAAAAATTGACAGACTGAAGAAAACAGAATATGTTTTAAAAATCGTTTAAAAAACAAACATATCTTTAAAAATTTGTGGAAAAACAAATCTTTATTTTGGCAAAAACAAATCTACAACAAATGTTTGGAAAAAAATCTTTAAAAATCTAAGATTTTTTGAAAAAAGAATTTTAAAAATTTAAGATTTTTGGGAAACAAAAAAAAAACAAAATTTAAAAAATTTACGATTTTACAAAAAATATTTACAAATCTACTATATTTTTTTTTTTTTAAAAAAATTCAAAAAATTTGCGATTTTTATAAAAAATTCTTTAAAAAGCCCACGGTTTTTGGAAAATTTTTCTTTAAAAAATCTTTAAAAAATTCACAATTTTTGGAAATTTTTTCTTTAAAAAATCTTTAAAAAATCCACGATTTTTGGAAATTTTTTCTTTAAAAAATCCACGATTTTTGGAAAATTTTTCTTTTAAAAATCTTTAAAAAATCCACGATTTTTGGAAATTTTTTCTTTAAATAATAAATAATTTTTCTTTTAAAAATCATTAAAAAATCCATTATTTTTGGAAAATATTTCTTTAAAAAATTTATGATTTTTGGAAAATTCTTCTTTAAAAATCCACGATTTTTGGAAAATATTTCTTTAAAAAATCCACGATTTTTGGAAATTTTTTCTTTAAAAAATCCAAGATTTTTGGAAAATTTTTCTTTAAAAAATCCACGATTTTTGGAAAATTTTTCTTTAAAAAATCCACGATTTTTGGAAAATATTTCTTTAAAAAATCCACAATTTTTGAAAATTTTTCTTTAAAAAATCCACGATTTTTGGAAAATTTTTCTTTAAAAAATCCACGATTTTTGGAAAATATTTCTTTAAAAAATCCACAATTTTTGAAAATTTTTCTTTAAAAAATCCACGATTTTTGGAAAATATTTCTTTAAAAAATCCACAATTTTTGAAAATTTTTCTTTAAAAAATCTTTAAAAAATCCACGATTTTGAAAAATTTTTTTTAAAAAACCTTTAAAAAATCCACGATTTTTGGAAAATTTTTCTTTAAAAAATCCACGATTTTGATTTTTTTGTTTAAATCTTTAAAAAATCAATGATTTTTTGAAAATTGTTCTTTAGAAAATCTTGAAAAAATCCACGATTTTTGGAAAATATTTCTGTAAAAAATTTACGATTAAAAAAACTTTAAAAATCCACGAATTTTTGGAAAAAAAATCGACGATGAAAACAACTTTAAAAATCCACGATTTAAAAAAAAATCTTTAAAAAATCATCGATTTTTGAGAAAAATTTCTTAACAAATCCCCGATTCTTTGAGAAGAAAACCTTTAAAAAATCCAGGGTTTTTGGAAAATATTTCATTAAAAAATCCACCATTAAAAATTTAAAAATCCACAAATATAAGAACACAAAAATCTTTAAAAAGCCACGATTTTTGAAAAAAAAAATCTTTAAAGAACCATCGATTTTTGGGGAAAAATAGTTAAAAAATCATCAATTTTTGAAAAAAAAAATCTTTAAATAGTCCACGATTTTTGAAGAAAGATTCTTTAAATAGTCCACGATTTTTGAAGAAAAATTATTTAAAAAATCCACGATTTTTGCAAAGGAAAATCTTTAAAGGTCCGCGATTTTTGGATTTTTGAAAAAAATCTTGAAAATATCCACGATTTTTGAAGACGAATATCTTTAAGAAATCATAGATTTTTGGAAAATTTTTCTTTTAGAAAAAAAATCGTTAAAAATCCATGATGTTTGAAAAAAAATCTTTAAATATCATCGATTTAAAAAATTTTTAAAAAATCAAAGATTTTTGAAAAAAGAAATCTTTAAAATTTCCACGATTTTTGAAGAAAAATTTTTGAAATAAAATCCACGATTTTAGAAAAGGCAAATCTTTAAAAAACCCACGATTTTTGGAAAAGAAAATCTTAAAGAAGTCCACGATTTTTGGAAAATATTTCTTTAGAAAAGCCACGATTTAAATAAACTTTAAAAATCCACGATTTTTGGAAAATAAAATTTCTTTAAAAATCCACGATTTTTGGAAAATAAAATTTCTTTAAAAATCTACGATTTTTTGGAAAATAAAATTTCCTTAAAAATCCACGATTTTTTGGAAAATAAAATTTGTTTTAAAATCCACGATTTTTGAAAAAAAAATCTTTAAAAAGTCATCGATTTTCTTTAAAAAATCATCGATTTATGAATTATTTTTTAAAAAATTCACGATTTAAAAAAATATTTAAGAAAATCCTCCATTTTTGGAAAATTTTTTTAACAAATCCATCCTTTAGTGAAAAGAAAATTTTAAGAAACCTACGATTTTTGAAAAGTATTTTGGTTAAAAAATCCATGATTTAAAAAAAAAAATATTAAAAAAAATTTAAAAAATCATCGATTTTTGAAAAAAAAAATCCTTTAAAAAATCATCGATTTAAAAAAAATCCTTTAAAAAATCTACGATTTTTGAAGAAAAATTCTTTAAAAAATCCACGATTTTTGAAGAAAAATTTTTTAAAGAGTCCACGTATTTTGAAGAAAAATTCTTTAAAAATCCAAAATTTTTCGAAAAAATTTCTTTAACATACCAAAGATTTTTGATTTTTTTTTAACTCCATGATTTTTGGAAACATTTTTTTTTAAATCCACCACTTTGAAAAAAAAATTAAAAAATGTTTTTTCTTTAAATAATACACGAATTTGTTAAAAAATTCTTTAAATAATCCACGATTTTTGATAAAAAATTCTTTAAATAATCTCCGATTTTTGATAAAAAATTTCTTTAAATAATTCACGATTAAAAAAAAATATTAAAAAAGTCTATAGAAGACATAAAACGGCTGTAGAGGATTTTCTGTCTAAAGAAGACTTTTGAAAGATCTTCTGACAATAGAAGACCATAGAAAGATTTTCTGTCTATAGAATACGTATGTTCTGCCTATAGAAGACTTTTCTTCTTTCTATAGAACATCGTTCGTCTCTTTATTGAAGCCTTTTAAAGGTCTTCTGTCTATAGAAGATATTAAGAAAGTGTTCTACCTATATAAAAAATGGTTTTGTTTGATCTTCTTTTTACAGAAGATCTTCGGAAGATCTTCTGTGTAGAGAAATTTAAAATTATATAGAAATCCAAAAAAAAAAAACTTTAAAAAATCCACCATATTTGGGAAAACATTCTTTGAAAAGTCCGCGATTTTTGAAAAAATGTGTTTAAAAAATCCATGATTTCTAAAAAAAATTCTTTAAAGAATCCATGGAAAACAATTTCTTCAAAAAAATCCACTATTTTTGGAAAAAAAATCTTTAAAAAATTCACGATTTTTTAAACAAAATATTAAAATTTCCCTGATTTAAAAAAAAAATCGTTAAAAATCTACGATTTTTGGAAAAAAAATCCTTAAAAATCCCCGATGTCTAAAAATTTTAAAATTTTTCAAAAATCCGCGATTTTTGAAAAAAATCCACGATTCTTGAAAAAATATTTTTTAAAAAATCCACGATTTTTGAAAAAAAAAATCTTCCAAAAATTCAAGATTTTTCAAAAAACATCTTTAAAAAATCCACCGCTTAAAAAATATATAAAAATTTAAAATATTAAACAAATATATATAATCCACGATTTAAAAAAATTCCTTACAAAATCCACGATTTTCTTTAAAATCGGATAAACCACAAAAAATTCTTAAAGAAATCCACATTTTTTTGATAAAAAAAATCCACGATTTTCGTGAAAAAAATCTTTAAAAAATTCCACGATTTTTGAATAAAAATCTTAAAAAAATCCAAGAATAAAATCCATGAAAAAAAATCTTAAAAAAAATCTTTATGAAATCCACGATTTTTGGTAAAATTTTTTTTAAAAAATCCATGATTTTTGTGGAAAATTCTTTAAAAATTCCACACTTTTTGGGAAATTTCCTTAAAAATTCTACAAAAAAAGAAACTTTTCTAAACAATTCACGATGTTTTGAAAAAAAGTTGAGGATATCTCCGATTTTAGGAAAAACAATCTGTAAAAAAACAAGATTTTTGAAAAGTTTTGAAAAAATCTTCTTTTGCAAAAAAAAACTTTAAAAAATCCTCGATTATTGATAAAAATTTCTTTAAATAGCCCACGATTTTTGAAAAAAATCCGTGGTGAAATTGTATACACACCCGCCTTGCACGCTGAAGGTCGTGGGTTCGAGTCCTGAGTATTTCAGCAATGTAAAACTTTTTTACAAGTGGTGTCTTAAGACACGGCGTTCGGACTTGGCTATAAATAGTAGGTCCCATATCTTTGAACTAATATGAATCGGAGTGCACTCATTGATATGAGATATGTCTCCCTTGGCCCATCTGGGATGTTTGTGGAACAGTTATTATATATTATTTTCTACTTTTGGTTTCTTGGTTCGTTTTGGGAAGGGTTTCTGCCCATAAAATACCTTTGGGAAACCTTCTATATACTTTTGAACAATCTTCAGTCTATAGAAGACACTTATAATGTGTTCTGCATACGTATTTCCTTTTTTTTTTTTTTTTTGAGGCAATTATACTTGTCGGTAAAGCCATCTGATTCGTTTTTACTTGTTTAAAAAAGGAATTGATGCGCCACCCCAAGAAACCATTAATCATCGTTGACTGCGATAACTGTACCAAATATCCCCAACTTAAGTTAAAACTCTTGTTAAATACAAACGAATATGTCATTATAAATTATTGAAAGTTGCTTTTATTTATTCCTGCAACCAAAAAAAGGCAAAAAGAAGAATGACACAACCGCAAATTCAAAAGCAATGATATTGTTTTACGGTTAAAAAAGACTTAACGGTTTTTTAATTTTGTGTGATTTCTTTTAAAACACAACGAAGAAAAAAAACAAATACCGGAGAAGACAGTTTTAATATGCCCCGGTTAAAGGCACATAAATTTTACGGCATTGGAAAAGTGGTGATGGAGTGGTAGTGGTGCCAAGAGAATGTGTCATGTGAGCCAAAGGCTGTGGTGGCGGCGGCATACTTTGTATTGTTTTTTTTTATTAAAATTTGTTTAATTAAAAAAACACAGCAATTTACAATTTTTTAAACAATATAACTTACATATCTTATATTTGTAATAAGCCGCATGCATGCGTTTCATGCTTTGCGTTTTTTTTTTTTTTTTTGTTTTTCAATATTTAATATTATTAACAAGTTATTCTGGTATTGCCACCATTCCACGCTCACCCAACCCTTACCACTGTTTGAGGCCAAAACAAAATGTGGTAAAAATGCCAACTACAACAACAATTAAATATTGTGGTATTATTTTTAGCATTCCGCCTCTCTGTGACGTGCTATATATACGCGTGTCGGGCCTTTTGGTAGAAAATTACCTCCTGCAAAAATTACCATAATTTAAAATTAAATTTTAATTTACAACAGGACGGACGGCCACCGCATTATTGAACATATGAAACAGGCCATGCCTTCGTTAGTGAATTACCAAATGTGATGTAAATTACAGGCTGGAAAAAACACAGTGGGATTTTTTTAATGTTTGTAGAAATTTGGAGAAAGTCGACGTTGCTCAGATTTTTATTTTTAGTGTTTATTATTTTTTTTACGTTTTAAATACTAGGAAAATATAGGGGAAATTTTGGAATTTTTTTGGAAAAAAATAACTTTTACTTAATTTAATTGAAAAGTACCCTAAAAATATTTTAAAAAATCCACCATATTTTTAAAATATATTTAGGTGCCTTAAAATATTTTTAAAAATCCGCGAGCTTTGTAAGTGCCTTAGAAATATTTTTAAAAATCCGCAAGCATTTTAGGTGCCTTAGAAATATTTTAAAAATCCACAAGCCTTTTTTAGTTGCCGTAAAAATATTTTTAAAAATCCGCGAGCATTGTAGGTGCCTTAGAAACATTTTAAAAATCCACAAGCCTTTTTTAGTTGCCGTAAAAATATTTTGAAAAATCCACGAGCCTTTGTAGGTGCCTTAGAAATATTTTTAAAAATCCACGTGCCTTTGTAGTTGCCTTAGAAATATTTTTAAAAATCCACGAACCTTTGTATGTGCCTTAGATATACATATTTTTAAAAATCCACGAGCCTTTGTGGGTACCCTAAAAATATTTTTAAAAATCCACGAGAAGTTGTAGGTGCTGTAAAAATATTTTTAAAAAACCACGAGAAGTTGTAGTTGCGGTAAAAATATTTTTAAAAATCCACTATAAGTTGTAGGTGTGGTAAAAATATATTTAAAAATCCACGATAAGTTGTAGGTGCTGTAAAAATATTTTTAAAAATCCACGAAAAGTTGTAGGTGCTGTAAAAATATTTTTAAAAATCCACGAGGCTTTGTAGGTGCCTTAGAAATACGTTTAAAAATCCACGAACCTTTGTATTTGCCTTAGATATATTTTTAAAAATCCACGAGCCTTTGTAGGTGCCTTAGAAATATTTTTAAAAATCCACGTGCCTTTGTAGGTGCCTGAGAAATATTTGTCAAAATCCACGAACCTTTGTATTTGCCTTAGATATATTTTTAAAAATCCACGGGCCTTTGTGGGTACCCTAAAAATATTTTTAAAAATCCACCATCCTTTGTAGGTACCCTAAAATATTTTTAAAAATCCACGAGAAGTTGTAGGCGCTTTAAAAATATTTTTAAAAATCCACGAGCCTTTGTAGGTACCCTGAAAATATTTTTTTATAAATCCGCGAGCCTTTGTAGGTATCCTAAAATATTTTTAAAAATCCCCGAGCCTTTGTAGGTGCCTTAGAAATATTTTTAAAAATCCACGTGCCTTTGTTGGTGCCCTAGGAACATTTTTAAAAATCCACGAGCCTTTGTAGGCACCCTAAATTTAAAAAAAATACATGAATTCTTTCCTACCCCTCCCCCTCTTTATGTCCCCAAACTTAATCAATATTTGTTATTAAATAATATTTCATCATTTTTAATGGGTTTTTTTGTGTGATTTTTTTCATGTTTTTTTGTCTTGAAACTTTGAAATATTGGTATGCAGTACCAGGCTGTGACTTTGTATTTTTTTTTTGTTGTTTTTATTTTATTTTTCTGAGCTCCTCCTCCTCATCACTCAAAGGATTATAATAACAAAATACAAGAGAGTGTTCAATAATATTTTTGTTTAATTCCAAGAAATTTCGATTCAGACGAGACAAATTACAAGACAGCTTCTTCTTGCTGTTCTTCGTCTTCTTGTGTGACTTGGTTTTGACAGCTACAATGCTTGTCATTCCACTTTGAAGTGGGGTATGACTGACTCATTAAAGCAAGAATTTTTTTTTTAATTGGGGATGGTTTTAAATCTTGAAGCGAAAAAAAATTAAAAAAAAAAGATTCCACACACATATTTTGTTAGGTTATTTTGTCTTTAGCCCAGTTTTTTTTTTTTGATCATGTTATTTTTTTTTTGTTTTCTTTCGCTTAAAATTCCCTTGTAATCCTTAAGAATTATTTATCATTTTACATGATGTGGTGAAAATTTACAGCTTAGTGGTGAAATTGGGTGAGGTAAGAAAACAATAAATAAATTTTACTTTGATGGAATATCCCTTAAATCATTTTGCAGTTATATCTGGACATTGTTTTGCGGTTGGATTGTCACTTAAATAAAATGTGTATCAGTTGGTCGTTTCATCTTTAACATTTAATAAGTAATTGCCCTTAAATTATTTCACATCTAATTTGGGATTATGATTAAATTTTACCGCTTGAGTTCTGGTCTCTGGACATGTGTTTGAGTTTGGAGTTTTATAAATAACTTTACATTTACTTATTATGCAAATTTTGTGGTGTATGGCCTCATTTTTTTCAAAGATGTAAAATTCTGCAGTCCAACAATAAAAAACGCCAACAACAAAAATAACAAAACATTTTTAACATATCCGGCTATAGAAATTCTAATTCTTAACTTTAATTTAAAATTAAGATGAGTCGCCAATTTACGTCAATTGTGGTTAAGTTCAAAAAATAGTATGCATTTAAATAACCTAAGATAACTGTGGCTTAATGGTAAAAGAAAAAAACCAGATGCTTGATCGTTTCTGCTTTAAATATTTAGAAGATATATTATTTTTGTTAGATAAAAAAAATTATTATATATTAATGGATTTTTTCCTCATATCGACACCTCCAAATAATAGTATGCTAAGTCTAAAAAGTGAGTTTTGCAGGAGAAGCTCTCAAAGTGTGGAAATTTTTTTGAACTTCAGTACTATGCTAAGTCAATATTTGTTTATAACTTCTGTTCGGATTGACCGATCATTACCAAAATTAGACAGAATTTAAGTTAAAGGACGTTCGACACCTCCAAATAATAGTTTGCTAATTCTGAAAAGCGAGTTTTTGCAGGACAAGCTCTAAAAGTTTGGAAATTTCTTTGACCTTCAGTGCTATGCTAAGTAAATATTTGTTAATAACTTCTGTTCGGATTGTCCGATCATTACCAAAATTTGACAGAATTTAAGTTAAAGGACGTTAAATATAAAAATGTAAAGAACTTGAAAACATGCTAAGTCGACTTAGCATACTATTATTTGGAGGCGTCGATATGAGGACTCAAAAATTTATAAAGATATTCTAATGGATAGATCTTGGTTTTAGGCCTATATGGCGTATACATAAGGACAGTCATTATACGCCATAGCCATTTGTATGGAATTGGGATTGTTTACTTCTCTTTTCTCACAGTATTTCCCACAACTTTAGCGAAGATTGTAAAAGAAAATTTAAATAAGAATTTTCTTCAATATATCACCTTTTTATGGTATATATAAATAAATAAAGAAATAAATAGATAAATAAATAAATAAATAAATAAATAAATAAATAAATAAATAAATAAATAAATAAATAAATAAATAAATAAATAAATAAATAAATAAATAAATAAATAAATAAATAAATAAATAAATAAATAAATAAATAAATAAATAAATAAATAAATAAATAAATAAATAAATAAATAAATAAATAAATAAATAAATAAATAAATAAATAAATAAATAAATAAATAAATAAATAAATAAATAAATAAATAAATAAATAAATAAATAAATAAATAAATAAATAAATAAATAAATAAATAAATAAATAAATAAATAAAAAAATAAATAAATAAATAAATAATTAAATAAATAAATAAATAAATAAATAAAAAAATATATAAATAAATAACTAAATAAATAAGTAAATAAATAAATATTTTAGGAAAACTACAGACTTCTGACAAACTGACCATTTTCGTTTATACAGATTTCCGATGGTCTATAAATTCTTCTCTCATCTTATTTATAAACACACACACGTAGTTCAAGTCTCTAATAAACTCCCCTCTAGTCTTCTATAACGGCTCAGTTCGGGTCTTTCATATAGGCTTCATAGTCCATAAAGACCTAGAAATATACCAGAAATCTCCTATGGTTTGTCTACATAGAGTTTCCTATACTAGACTATAAGGTCCTCCTTCCTGCTCATTCTATATAGGTTCCCATCTAGACAAAAAAGCGCTAATTTTGTTCACTGAAAAGGAATGAACGACTCAATTATGGTCTGTTGGTATTATCCTTTTGTAGTTCATAAAAACTGCCTTCTAGTCGCCTATGTAAAATCGCTTGAAAATAGTTGTGTTTGCTACAACCTCTGTAGAACATTATAACCGTGTAAAAAACTTTAACCTGATTTGAATTACTACGAAGTCCTATATAACGTTTTATGGGTTTGCTTTAAGACTCATTAACTTAGCATCTTTCGCTTATATTTGACATATAACAGGCTGGCGAATGCATTATGACAACAGACATGCGCACTAACGTAATTTAAATTACTTTAGGTCTACATTTGCCGAGCATTTGTCAATTGTATTAAAATAACATATTACAGAAAAACATATGTATATCTAACAGGCTTCTCAGATTGGCCCAAATCCGTTTTTAATGTAGTTTTTAGTCTATTATTACGCCATATGAAAGTTTAAACTAATGTTTATGAACGCTCAATGGGTAGGAAGCTCTAAATCACGTTCTCCCTATCGAATTTTTCTAATATTTGACATATAATATGGTGTCGTATACATTACGACAACATTAATACGCACTGCTGTACCAATAGTGGGATTATGTTCACATTTGTTTATATGACATTTGATTTGACATAATTTATTTGGCTTATGACCGGTTTTTAAAATTGGTCCAACTTTGCCACTTTTCATTGGCAAAAATTTTGTAATTATGTTGCGTATTTGTGCTGTCATAACTTATCCGCACCCATGCAGCAAAAAACACATTGACATCTTCGACTTCAAAACTAGTGCCATAAAATCAATTATTTCTGGCAAATGATTTTATATAATTCTTCCTAACCAATAGCCTCGTATGTTACAGCTTGATTTGAATTATTCTGAAGGCATAACATAGATATTATATACTGGTTCTCAGCGATTTGGATATTTTAAGACTTATTTGTCAACACATTTTCGCTTTATTTATTATCATTAGAGGGGTGGCGAATACATAACGACCACAAGCATACGCCCTAATGTACCTTAAGCATATTTAAGTATTTCAGCTCGATTTGTATTATTCTGAAGGTTCAAGACGGATACTCTGGGGAATGGATTTTTTTAAGATTTATTTTCCAAACCATTTTCTATTACGTATGTGGCGTATAGGTAACGACGTAGCTTATACGCCCGTGGTTGCCAGCAAATACCACTTCCTTCGTAATTAGTTAAATGCATAAATCAGTAAATTTTGCAGGCTGTCAGTGCGTTTTGTAAACATTACTCTCTGTGATGGAAAGTAATGATGAACTTAAGCCAATGAGGGAATACTCCAGACTTAAGCAATAATATGATTGAATCTTCAACTATAACAAAACAAAATTCATAAAATTAGTTCGATTTATTCAATTAACTAATTAAAAAAATGCATAAACTTTTTTAAAAAAATCGTTTCTTTTCTGCTTCGGATCGGATCTTGCATATTTTTTAAAAAATTCAAGTGGGAAAATTCTGATATTCTTACTCGATTTCGAATATATATTATATGCAAATATGACAAAAATATGTATAATGTGACCCAAAAATATCAACATGTTTCTACTTAATATTTTTAAAAATATGCAAAATCCGATGTCTACTGATGACTATATTTTCCTACCATCAGAAAAAAATAATTCAATTTACTTAAAATATCTGAGCAAAAAACATTAATTATTACATCTTTTATAAACTTTTTAGTGACCAGTTAATCATGTGTGAAAAAAAAAAAATATTAAGCAACCAATTTCATGCCCCTAAGCCTTTTTTGACGAACTTATTTCAAAAAAGTTTATATTCTATGCCGTACTTAGATAGATAAAAAATATATTCACTGTGCTCTTGAAGCAACTTTAAATGGACGGTGCTTACACCTGGGATGTTTTTAGATGAGAAAAATAAAAAAAAAAACAAAAAAAAATCGCCGGGGTGCTTTTTAAACAAATCGCGTTTCAAGTCGGCATTTTAAAGAGTTTTATAGGTTTTTCACGATTTTGCTTTTAAACCACAAGTTGTATCGAAATAGGACAAAAGAAAATGTTGTAGCTATGAAAATTCTCTACAAGATTGACCTCCATGGTATATTCGTACGTTCTACCGTTTCTGAGATATAGAAGTTCCAATTGGGACAATGCATTGACTGTATCAACTTGCGGTTTTCAAGCAAAATCCTGAAGACCTGAGAAAAATATCTGAATGATTGATCTGAACTTCTATATCTGAAAAACGATAAAACCTATGAAAATATTATCCAGGTCAATCATGTACAGAATTTTTACTGCTACAACGTTTTCTTTAGTCCTATTTCGATAGGACTTGCGGTTTGCAAGCAAAATCGTGAAAACCCAGAAAACCTCTAAAAATGTCAACTTGAATCGCGATTTATTTAAAAAGCGATCCGGCGATTTTTTTTTTGTTTTTTTTTTTTTTTGATTTTTCTCTTTTATGAAGATTGTAGTTTCAGAATCCGCACAAGCATCCCAGATGTAAGCACATTCCATTTAAAGTTGCTTCAAGAGCACCGTGGTTCCCAACATATGTAGGTCTACATTAGGCCGGGCCGATTTGAAAACTGTAATAGGCCCTTCGCGTTTCTTATTCCTGGGATTGAACTGAGCAAAAAAGTCCACTAGACCATAGGTCTACAGCCAAAATCGAGCCTCCCGATTTTGACTTAAATTTTTTATCCACGTTTTTTGGACATTTTGGTATATGACAGCCAAACCACTGAGATCTCAATGGTTTGGATGTTATCTCAATGGTTTGGATGTTATATGCCAAAATGTCTAAAAACGTGTATAAAAAACTTAAAGTCAAAATCGGGAGGCTCGATTTTCACCGTAGACCTATGCTCTAGTGGACTTTTTTGCTCAGTTCAGTCCCAGGAATCAGAAACGCGAAGGGCCCATTAAGGTTTTTTTTTTCCTTCCATACAAATCGCCCCGGCCTAGTCTACATATTTGGTATAAGCTGTACGATACGACCTGATTAACGTCCTCCACGTGAAATGTGATGTCACATCCCTAACAAATTTAATATCTTTCTAAATGTATTGCGATTTTTATTAGGCAAATATAGAATTACATGTGTTTGGTCTCTAAAGCGTATACATAACAACCACACTTATACGCTCTATGAAACTACATCATTACAAATGTGAGTTATTGGTCATCAAATAGACTGCAAACAGTTCGTCGCATGATTTGAAATAATTTCTAAGTTAATTTATATTTTATTTATTTGTTTATTATTTATTTATTTTTTCATTAAAAAATAATTAATATTTTCTTGGTATTACCATATTTTATTTTTAATAAATTCACAACACCTGCTTGTAGGTGGTCTTGTAGAAATATGTTTAACAGGAGCTTTTGCAAAAAAACACGAATGTCTAATACTGACTGAACGACCCACGTGAAATTTCGTGTCACATAGCAACCAAATTGAATGCAAGAAGTGTTTTTATTAGGAAGATATAAACCGTGCGTATGCATTACAACAATACTTATACGCTATGTGAACCCAAACCATTTCAATTTTTGCAAAAAAAAAACACGAATGTGTTTTGGTCTAATACTGCCTAAACGACCTGATTAATGCCCTATGAGAAATTTAGGACTTCCACGTGAAATTTCATGTCACATCTATACCACATTTAAGGTCTTATTCTTGCATTAGTGTTTTTATTAGGAAGATAAAATCTTAAATCTGTTTGGTCTACCGTGCGTATGCATTACAACAATACTTATACGCAATATGAACCCAAACCATTTCAAGTGTGATTTATTCCCTTAGCAATAATTTCTTTGGAAATAACGTTCATCTCATAGACTTTAAAAAGTCCTTAGCATGATTTAAAATAATTTCTGAGTTAATTTATATTTTATTTAAATATTTACTTTTTTATTATTTCTTTCATAAAAAATCATTACTAATTTCATGGAATTACCATATCTTATTTTTCATAAATTCACATTACTTCCTGGTAGGTGGTCTTGTAGAAACACGATTAACAAGAATTTTTGCAAAAAAAAAAACACACGACTGTCTAATGGCGTTCTATTTAAGAGAAAATTGCGTTTTTATTATTCTGCTGAAATTTACAAAAAAATCGATTATTTTTCTGCTCCTATATTGCTTTCATCACGTGTTTATTTATTTATTTAAATTGCTAAACTCTTTAAGTGAAAAATAATATTTGATTGCATTAATGCAAAAGTCAATGGCCTTACATGAGGCCTTCATGCCACACCAAAGGACATCGACCTGCAGGTGTGAACGTCACAGCGAAAAAGAGCTATACAAAAATAGCTTCATAAAGGCGGAAAAAGGAAATGTATATGACAGTTAAAAATATTATCAGCAGATCAGTGATTTATTATTTTTAATGCAACGAATGCACAAATGCGAATGCGGCAAGTTTAAAGTCCTTAGCCTGAGGTTGTGCGATTTATTGATTTTTATCTATTAATTGTTGTGTGGGGGGAATGAGGCATATGATTCACACAAAGGCTTTGAGTTTGAAGTGTATTTCATCATCATCATATTTCTGACAAATTTCAAGACTTTTGATAATTTTCGTTTTTTTTTTATTGGAATAAATCTTCATCAACTCATGTCATTGCCGGTGACAGCTCACAATTGTACCTCCTCAGAGTAAACTGGGAGGTAGATCTTGTTTTCAATATTCTTTAGAAAAACAAATTATTTCACAGTTTTCTTCTTTTTTTATATTATACTCGTTTGTGGAAAATATATTTTCCTGGTTGAAGGTGATAAATTTCCATGGCATTACAAATTGACTAAAATGTCAGCGTACATAAAATTTCACATTCCTCTCTCTTTAGATGGAATGCATTTGCACCAACACTTATGTAGGCCTCGTTGCAACAGCCAACATTTCCTTACAGGTGCCATTTGTTTTATGGACCAGAGAACCTCAGCCGCCAATACGAACAACAAAAACATCTACACATGTCAACCACCCACTAAAAGTAATGACCATGTCTCGTTTTCTCAGAATGTAAAATATACACTGTGGCGCAAAAGTATAATGTCTTGACTGCACAGAAGAAAAAAAAACATTTTATTAATTGACAGATTTCTTATTACGTTTTTTGCTGCTGCTGTCGTTGTTGTTAAGCTGTCGCCACTGATGCTGTCAAGTTTTGTTGTCGTCGTATTGTGAACGAAACCAAGTGGGGTGGGGTATTAGTAGAACACATTGCCGCACGACAACGACAATGGCCTTTTAATTTGTAATAGAGGAAATACTTACACTTTACATACAAACACATGTTTTATTATAATACATTTTGATCGTGCCGGAGGGAGGGGTATGGATATCCAACGTTTGTATGTCTGTGTCCAAGCATGCACTGCAAATCGTGATGGGGTGAACAATCTTCCATCTATTCCCCTCTAGCCACAGGCTCTTACTGACAGTGCACTAGGTCTGGAGATGTTTTACGCTTACACATTATACTACAAGTCACAATACATTTGGTTATTGCGTATTTTCCTGTTGTGTCTTTAGGCACGCTTCATTAATTCCGTTAGTAGCTTGGATTAAGTGAAGCATGAGCTTCACATTAGGCAGTTATTTTGGAGAGAAAAAAAGGACACACCCATTTTGTTAGTGTGTGATAAGAGGAAGAATTAATTTTGTATAATTATTTTTTATTATCAAATTATTATATATTATATTTAATTTTTTCCTAAAAAAATAATAAATATTGTTGTTATGGGAAGCGTATACATTCCGACAGCAATCATACGCATTAAAGCATTATAATTTCCAGACCAATTATTTTCTATAATTCTTCCTGATGAAGAATCTGGTATGGGCGCCTTATAATGTCACAACTTGATTTGAATTATTATGGATGTTTGAAGAGCTATTTCCCAACCCATTTTCGCTAATTTTTTATTGCCATTATAAGGGTCACGTATACATTATTTCTCTGTTCCAGAAACTGCAAGAAGCTACTATTTTTTAATATGATAAACATTTTTCCTTTATGTAATCGAAAAAGTAGTAAATTTTATATAATTATTTATTATTATCAAATTATTATATATTATATTTAATTTTTTCCTAAAAAAAATAATAAATTTTGTTGTTATGGGCAGCGTATACATTCCGACAGCAATCATACGCATTAAAGCACCACAATTTCCAGACCAATGATTTTCTATAATTCTTCCTCATGAAGAATCTGGAATGGGCGCCTTATAATGTCACAGCTTGATTTGAATTATTATTAATGTTTATGGATGTTTGAAGAGCTATTTCCCAGCCCATTTTCGCTCATTTATATTGCCATTATAAGGATCACGTATACATTATTGCTATGTTCCAGAACCTGCAAGAAGCTACTATTTTTCACTACGATAAAATTTTTTCCTTTAGGTTATCAAAAAAAAAAAAAAAAAAAAAAACAAAAATAGTAAAAAGTAGTATATTCCTGCAGTTCTAGAACAGACCATATGACAACAGTCATAGGCACTTATGCACTTCAAGTGAATTTAATATTATAAATATTTTTAAGTTTTTTTTTAATTCTCCGTGAATAGTTTTTAAACTATATGACTTTGTCAGAGACATTATCGTACATTTTCATCACATATAGGCAACAGAAACAAGCTATGTTGGTACAGCTTCATATATATTTTATAGCTGTATTTTATAGGCACCATAGAATGCCACAGATTGGTTTAAGTTATACCTGGAGGTTTAAGGTATGAGTTCTCAGTGGATTGGAAGTTTTAAGACTTACATATTTTCCAAGCCATTTTCGCTCATTTATACTGTCATTAAAATGGTGACGTATACATTATGGCGGCAATTATACGCACCAATGTGATTCAAGTGGTATGTACTCTTTACACATATGTCACTTCTTTTAATTTTTGAGATATATATTGGATTCTCGGTGAATTGAATATTTTAAGATATTTTTATCAAGTCATATCCGCTCATTAAATTGTAGCCTCTACGTTAAGACAAAAGCCATACGCACGATTGGAATTCAAAATATCCTTACCCTGATTTTCTGAAGGTTTGTGACAGATTTATGTTCTCATCTCGGATTGAATATTTTAGGAATTATTATCCAAGAAATTTTCGTCCATTTATATTGCCATTATAAGGTAGCGTATGCACTATGACAACAGTTATACGCACTGATATTCATACCTTAAATGATTTTAAGATTATATTTTTCACAATTTCTTCACGAATTTCGTTTCGAAAATTCTGCAACCTGTGGTCTTAAATCTGTAAACAGAAGAGAAGAAAATATTTAAATATCTATATATATAAAATAGAAATTTGTTTGTACGTTTGTTTGTTTGTGCCTTATAGACTCAAAAACCGCTAAACAGATCTTCCTGAAAGTTTTAGGGTACATTGTTACATGGTCTGGAATGAAAATAGGCTATATAATTTTTTGAAATTTCGCGTTGATCTGGAGATATAGCATCAAAACCGGAGGTACCTCAAAAAATTTAGATTTTGTATGCTGATGTCTAACGAACGGTTACAGATACAGTCTCCAAATTTGGGATAAGTAACGGAATTCGGTCTAGAAATAAATTTGCCAAACTATATTTAAATCGGTTTAGATTTGGATATAGCTCCCATATATATTTTCGGCCGATTTCCAGATTTTTATGCACCAAACACTTCCAATTTCCATGAAATTTGGAATGTGTGACAGAATTTGGTCGAGAACTAAGTATGCCAAATTATATTGAAATCGGTTCAGATTTAGATATAGCTCCCATATCAATTTTTGACCGATTTCATGCACCATACACAGCACTAAACGGATAGAGTATTAAAAAGCGTAGCATTAAAAGTTAATATAATTATAGTTATACCTTTATATTTTATCTTAGTCGGGGTAGCGAAGCGCACCGGGTTCAGCTAGTAATAAATATTGTTTTACGAAAGGCGTATACATTGTGACAACAATCATACGCACCGAAGTACCAACAATTAATAAATACTGTAAGTGCTTACTATTATTCATACAAATGGTTGTTTATAATGAAATGTGGTTGAAAATACATTATTTTGAATCAGTTTCTTTAATTAGACCACTCCCCAATGTAGCAAAAATGATCAAAATATTATTCACTTGAAGAACTCTGAAAATATACCAAGGGCCATTATAATGTTTACCTTCTGCTATTTGTTAGATTTTAAAATGCAAAAAAATTGTCGGTGTTTTTTAAAAAAATAATATTCCAATTTAGTGATCACCTCGAAAAATCTATCAAATAAAGAGTAAGAACGGCGACAAATTTCATGTGGAACGTTTAATATCCCAAATGAAGACTAAATACCAAATTTTAGCCATTTCGGAGTAATATTGAGGCCACAACATCCAAAATACCGAAAATCGGGAGGTACCGTTCTATGGGGGCTATATGAAGGCGTGAACTTATACCGACAAAATTCTAGGGGAAAGTTTTATACTCCCAGCCAAGACTAAATACCAACTTTCAGCCATTTATGGGGCATATTGAGGCGTCAACCTTGAAAATTCCGAAAATCGGGAGGTGCCGTTGTATGGGGGCTATATGAAGGCATGGACCAATACCGACAAATTTCTAAGGGAAAGTTTTATATTTTATAAATACCCCCAACGAAGACTAAGTACCAAACTTTAGCCATTTCGGAGGAATATTGAGACCACAACCTTCAAAATACTATATGAAGGCATGGACCAATACCGACAAATTTATGGGGCAAAGTTTTATAACCCCGACGAAGACTAAGTACCAAATTTCAGCCATTTCGGTGTAATAATGAGGTTTAAACCTCCAAAATAACGAAAATCGGGTGGTACCGTTCTATGGGGGATATATGAAAACGTGGACCGATATAGCCCATTTGCAATACCAAACATCCTAGGAGTAATAGACACATCCACAGCAAATTACAAAGCTCTATCTTAAAAATTGCGAGCTGTAACTTGATTTCAACAGACGGGCGGACGGACAAATGGACATGGTAATATCGACTTAGAAATTTATCCTGATCAAGTATATATGTATATGCTTTATAGGGTCTCCGATGAATATTTCGATGTGTTACAAATGGAATGACCAATTTAATTATACCCTCCATATTATGGAGGAGGTTAAAAAGAAAGTAAACTGGCCAATTCAAATGACCAAATATTGGAGGCGTATGCATAACGACGACAATCATACGCATAACAGTACTCCACTTAAGGGTTTACCCCTACTTGTCACTTTCAAAAAATGGGGGAAAAAATTTATTAGCTTATTTTGAAGTAAAGGTATTATGGAGTATACCACAAAAAATTGAAGTAGATCGGAGCAAAATTGGCCGAGATATGACCGTTCAAATTGAAGAATCCGTTGAGTTTTGTGAGTTTTTAAAACGAGTTTTTCTCGAAACCTTTTTTTTTTTTGTAAAAGCGTTTTGCGGTGCCAACCAACGATAGCTCGAAAACGATTCGACCGATCTTCATATGGTTTGGTGAGCTTATTAAATACATAAAAAGATTGTCTTTAAGTGAGACAGATTTTTTTTAAAAAAAATGTTGGTCTATTTTTGGGCAAAAAATTGTCAATTTCTTTCTCTAAAATCGAAATTTTTATTTTGACAGCTCACAATTCTGTTTAAAAATGGATTTTTTAAAATTCTGTTTCGCTTAAAGACAAGATTATTAGGTTCTTAAAACGTCCACAAAAAGAAAATCGGCCCATCCGTTTTCGAGCTATCGTTGCACCGCAAAACGATTTTACAAAAAAAGGGTTTGGCAGGTAGCCATTTACCACAAAACTAAGCAATATTTTTCAACAACAAAAATTCCAGAAGTAGTTTAAGATGTGTTCTTTCAGGAAGGAAAAACATGAACATAAAAATATTTGTAGTTTCTTTGAAAAAAATTCATGAAAAAAAAATTTTTTTTGGTCTGCACAACTTGGGGTAACCCCTTAAGTACTCTAGTAATTCAGCCATGTATTAACTGAGTTTTGGAACTTTGAAAATCCTCTACAATACTTTCTTTAGTTTCAGTTCGACAGGACTTGCCGTTTCCAAACAAAATCCTGAAAACCTAAAATAAACCAAAAAATTTGGAACATTAAGGTAATCGCTGCAGGGATTTTTTAAAAAAATCGCGCTTAAAGTTCCCAATTTTTGGTTTATTTTAGATTTTCAGGATTTTGCTTGGAAATTGAAATTGGACTAAAGAAAATGTTGTAGCAGTGAAAATCCTCTACAATATTTTCTTTAGTCCCACTTCGACAAGTCTTGCCGTTTCCAAACAAAATCCTGAAAACCTAAAATAAACTAAAAATTGGGAACTTTAAGTTAATTAAAAAAAAAACGCTCTTAAAGTTCCAAATTTTTGGTTTATTTTAGATTTTTAGGATTTTGCTTGGAAACGGCAGGTCCTATTGAAATGGGACTAAAGAAAATGTTGTAGCAGTGAAAATCCTCTACAATATTTTCTTTAGTCCCGGCTCGACAGGACTTGCCTTTTCCAAACAAAATCCTGAAAACCTAAAATAAACCATAAATTGGGATCTTTAAGCGCGATTTTTTTTAAATCCCTCCAGCGAATTGTTTTTTTTTAGATTTTTCTTATCTATGATTGCTGTTTCAGAATCCGCAAAAAAAATTCTCGGGTGTAAGCGGTTTTCAAATAATTTAATTTCATTTGAAGTTAGTTAAGAGCACCGTACATGACCTTGTTTTACAAGAACACGACACAGTCAGGGAGGGCAATGTCCCAATTTGAACTTCTATATCTCTAAAATGGTAATACCTACAAAAATACCATTAAGCTGAATCTTGTAGAAAATTTTCACTGCTACAACATTTTCTTTAGACCCATTACGATAGGACTTGTGGTTTTCAAGTGAAACCGTGAAAACATTAAAGAAACCCTCAAAAATGAGAACTTTGAACGCGATTTTTTTTAAAAAATCTCTCCGGGGATTTTTTTTTTTTTTTTTGTTTTTTGATTTTTCTCGTCTGTGAACATTGTAGTTTCAGAATCCGCAACAACTTCCCATGGGGTAAGCAACTTTCTTTTTTTTATTTATTTATTATATATTTTTAGGACGAAGGTCATTATTAATGAAAGTTTTTTAATTAATTATTTGAATTAATCGAATTTGGATTGTATTGAATTTGTATTGAAAAATGAATTCTAGCGAAGTACCACACACTCAACCACTATGCTACGATCGTTTCACTGGTGGTTTAGGCCAGCTCATCAGGGATATTTTGAATGTAAATGGCTAGAAGACAAAGGCTGATTTTGATAACTTCTATTTATATAACCATTTTTACAAATTTGTAAATATGAAGTATTTTTTGAAGTCTTTATCTACATCAAGTCACCCTAGTGTCTTGTCTAGGAATCATTTTCTTTCATTTAATATTAGTTAAGGCGCACCGTGTCCTTTCAATGTTAGTCTTGTCGGGTCCAAATTTTCAATTTAAACCGATTTTAAATTTGTTTTTAGTCTGGTTTTCTACGTGCCAAATATAATACATTTCTTTCATTACATTTCACCCTCTCTCTCTCTCTTCATTAATATCAATTAATATATCACACAAATATTTTTACCTTATCACAAAATAAAAAAATCAACAATACTCTAAACATTTATCTCTCCCCTTATAAAAAAATATACTTTAATGCCAACAAAAAAAAAACAAACCCTTGCCCCTTGGTCCCTCTGCCTGGCCAGCCTAGTATTTTTAGTGCATCTATTTTGAACTTGAGTTCAAGGCCTTTGCTGGCTGGTGTTGTCTGGCGGCTGCAACTTGAAATCAAGGCCTTTTAGCTGGTGTCGGTCGGTTTGTTGTATTGTTTTTATTATTGTTGTTGTTGTTTTTGTTGCCTTTGCTGTAGATCGTTTGCAATTATCTCGCGCCTGATTATTTACAAAATTCATTTATAAATATTTAACAGGAAAATAATAAAGTGCGGTGTTGTTGTTGTTGTTGTGGTTGCTGGTGTTCCTGTTGCATGTGTGTGCGTTTTTTGCATTTCTATAAACAACATCATATACATATATGTACATATGTAAATATATTATTCATTTATTTATACTAGATATTTAAATGAATTAAATTTGTGTTTGGGTTTCTATATGGATATTTGCCATACTTGCCCAATCATCGTCCTCATCAATGGCGACCGCAGCCCGGCCCAGCAATCACCAATCATTACCATATCACAAAAATTGATAAAGTGCAAGCGGCACTCTTCAATATTCACTTTACTTGTCGCTGAGTTTTATTTGTATTTATCTAAGTTTAATGACTGATTAAGAGAGAGGGCGATAAAATGAAATTTCAAAAGTAGAAGCCTAAAGTGTTTGCCAATAAATTAAAGGCTCCCAAAATATGCACAAAATCAATGACCTAACATGGCCATCAATCACCTGGAAATAATTCAACACCAACACCGCCTTTACCGCCGTAATTTTGTAAATGTAAATTTCATCATAAGTTAATGACATTTTATTAATAATATTTATATATTTGTTGTTGTTGTAAATATACATTTTGTAAAAATGCATAACAACCAACTGTTTACCTAACATTCGAAGTTTAAAGACCCCTGGAGAATTCAATGAAATGCATTTTTCGTCAATGGTGGTGGTGGTGGTGGTGTGGTGTGCGCTTCAGTTTTAACATCTGGAAAACACAGATTGTAAATGACAGCAAAGGGGCTGGGGAAGGAAGGAGGCCAGCAGAAGTGTACATATTGAGTAACTTACCTCCAAATTATCTTTTACAATAAAACAAAAAAGTCATGTAAAGACTTTTATTGCTAACAACCTCCCCAAAAAAATGAGGCCAGCCTTATTTTATTTCATCGTTTTTTTTTTTTTTTGTTTTTTTGTGTAATTTCCATTGCGTCAATTGATAACCTAGATAATGCGAATTACATTAAGTATATCAGTTACCAGATGTTCGCAGTAAAAAAAAAGAAGACGGAAAAAAATTAAAACCAATTTAAATCAGTTTAATGAGATGCAGGCAGGCCGCAGCCCCTAAATTGCTGAATGTTAAAGAAAAAGCAATAAAAACAAATGTTATCATTTTTAAAATGCAATTTTTTATTATTATTATGGAGGTTATATTTTTGTAAAAGAAAAAAAGGGAAGGGAAATTCAAAAGTAGAGCAACTTCTGTATTTTGAGGTGTAATTGGGCGCGAAAAAAAAACATCTAATGACAACAAAGTCTCGATATTGGGCCAAACTGTTCCCATTAAATAAATAAATAAATAAATAAATAAATAAATAATTAAATAAATAAAAAAATTAAATAAATAAATATATAAATAAATAAATATATAAATAAATTAATTAATTAATAAATTAATAAATATTATTAAGACTATGTCCTAATGGGCCATAAGATCATTTTGTTCATCGATTTTTTTTTCTTCACTTTAAAATAAGGACAATCTTAAATGTTACGCATAGGTAGTGACAAGTATTATTCACGGTGATGTACCTTATAATTATTTCAACAAAATCATTCGTATGGGATGATGGAGAATATTAAGAATTTTAAATTCAAATTTCTAATCTTATAAAATCGCAGACAAAATAAACATATTTTCATTTTTTTGCTAAGTTATCAAGTCATTTTAAGGGTAGCGAATACATTGTGACAACAATCATACGCACAGATGTTCTTTAGGTTAGATGTTCTTTATTTGGAACATTTCTTTCTTTAACAAAAAGTAAAGGATTTCGTAAGATTTTGATCCACTATGGAATTATGTAAAATTACCGGTCCAAAATTAAAACACATAATTTCATCCCAAAATATATACATTTGTAATCATGTAATTTTCTCAAAGAAATAGTACACCTAGATATATGGTTTATTCTGAAACTCATAGTGAAATTTTGTGTAGAATTTTTCATCTTTTGACACTTTTCACCTAGAAGCAAGTTGTATATTACTTTCATGTATCAACTCGAAAAAAGAAGGAAAAAATTTTCATCAAAAAAAATTGGGAAATATTTTCATGTTTTTTTCAGCAAAATAAGTATCTATCAATTTTTATGATATATAATGTAAATAGGCATTTCATTTCTTTGATGACCCATAGTGAAATTTGACGAAGAATATTTTTGTCTTGACTACGTCCTAATGGGCTATAAGATTATTTTGTTTATCGATTTTTTGTTTACTTTAAAATAAGGACAATGTAAAATGTTATGTATAGGTAGTGACAAGTATTATTCACAGTGATGTACCTTATAATTATTTCAACAAAATCATTCGTAAGAATTTCAAATTCAAAATTCTAATCTCATCGCAGACAAAATAAACATATTTTCATTTTTTTGCAAAGTTATCAAGTCATTTTAAGGGTAGCGAATACATTGTGACAACAATCATACGCACAGATGTTCCTTAAGTTATTTTTATTTTATACTACCAGAGACTCATAATGAAATTGCATTTGAAACATTTCTTTCTTTAACAGTATTCGAAAAAAGTAAAGGATTTTGCTAGATTTTGATCCGCTATGGAATTATGTAAAATTACCGGTCCAAAATTAAAACACATAATTTCATCCCAAAATATATACATTTGTAATCTAATTTTTTATGGAAATAGTACACCTAGATATATGGTTTATTCTGAAACTTATAGTGAAATTTTGTGTAGAATTTTTCATCTTTTGACACTTTTCACCTAAAAGCAAGTTTCATATTACTTTCATGTATCAACTCGGAAAAAGAAGGAAAAAAATTTTTCATAAAAAAAAAATTGGGAAATATTTTCATGTTTTTTCAGCAAAATTGGTTCTTCTATTTTTCTGATATATAATATAAATAGACATTTCATTTCTTTGGCGACCCATAGTGAAATTTGACGAAGAATATTTTTGTCTTTGACGTCTTCTCTCTAAAAGTATGTTTTGTGGGACAATTTTGAATAAACTCAGTATAGAATTATGTAAAATTAACAGTCCAAAATTAAAACACATAATTTCATCCCAAAATATATACATTTGTAATCTAATTTTCTCAAAGAAATAGTATACCTAGACATATGGTTTACTCTGAAACTCATAGTGAAATTTTGTGTAGAGTTTTTCATATTTTGACACTTTTCATCTAGAAGCAAGTTTCATATTACATTCATGTACCAACTCGAAAAAGGAAAAAATTGTCATAAAAAAAATTGGGAAGTATTTTCATTTTTCAGCAAAATTGTTACTTCTATTTTTATGATATATAATATAAATAGACATTTCATTTCTTTGGTGACTCATTGTGAAATTTGACGAAGAATATTTCTTTCTTTAACAATATTCCCAAAAAGTAAAGAATTTTGCTAGATTTTGATCCACTATGGGATTGTGTAAAATGAACAGTCCAAAATTAAAACACATAATTTCATCCCAAAATATATACATTTGTAATTAAATTTTCTTAAGGAAATATTATACCTAAATATATGGTTTATTCTGAAACTCATAGTGAAATTTTGTGTAGAATTTTTCATCCTCTGACACTTTTTACCTAGAAGCAAGTTTCTTATTACTTTCATGTATCAACTCGAAAAAAGAAAGAAAAAAACTTTCATCAAAAAAACATGGGAAATATTTTCATGTTGTTGCAGCTAAATTGATACATTTATTTTTATGATATATAATATAAATAGACATTTCATTTCTAAGGTGACCCATAGTGAAATTTGATGAAGAATATTTTTGTCCTTGACGTCATCTCTCTAAAAGTATGTTTTGTGGTACAATTTTGAAGAAACAATTTTGAATTATGTAAAATTAACAGTCCAAAATTAAAACACATAATTTCATCCCAAAATATATACATTTGTAATCTAATTTTCTTAAGGAAATATTATACCTAGATATATGGTTTATTCCGAAACTCATAGTGAAATTTTGTGTAGAATTTTTCATCTTTTGACACTTTTCACCTAGAAGCAAGTTTCATATTACTTTCATGTATCAACTCGAAAAAAGAAGAAAAAAAGTCATCAAAAAAATTGGGAAATATTTTCATGTTTTTTCAGCAAAATTGTTACTTCTATTATTATGATATATAAATAGGCATTTCATTTCTTTGGTGACCCATAGTGAATTTTGACAAAGAATATTTTTGTCCTTGACGTCTTCTCTCTAAACTTATGTTTTGTGGGACAATTTTGAATAAACTCAGATGAAGTCCAACTTTAACCGTAAAATGAGTTTTTCATTTTTAGAGATTTCTGGCGATTAGATAAGATTTACAGATTTGGTGTACTCTGAGACCTATAGTAAAATTTTATGACAAACAATTTTGTAGAATATTTGAATTTGATATGATCACATTTTAAAGGAGTTTTTCGAAGATTTTTGAAAAAAGGACCAAAAAGACCCCTTTGATGAACCGCATGAGGGTTAAAATTTAAAGAAAAAATATTGAACACATCCTCCTCTATAAAGTTGCCAAAGACACTTTTCACCTTGAATCAAGTTTCATATTACTTTCATGTATCAACTCGAAAAAAGAAGGAAAAAAATGTCATCAAAAAAATTGGGAAATATTTTCATTTTTTTCAGCAAATTTGTTACTTCAATTTTTATGATATATAATGTAAATAGTCATTTAATTTGAAATTGTGACTTATTGAAATTGTGAAATTTGACAAAGAATATTTTTGTCTTTGACGTCATCTCTCTAAAAGTATGTGCTGTGGTACAATTTTAAAGAAACTCATATGAAGTCCAACTTTAAACCTAAAATGTGTTTTTTCATTTTTAGAGATTTCTGGCGATTAGATAAGATTTAGAGATTTGGTGTATTCTGACCCCTATAGTAATTTTTTATGAGGAATAATTTTGTAGAATATTTGGATTTGATATGATCACATTTTAAAGGAGTTTTTCGAAGATTTTTGAAAAAAGGACCAAAAAGACCCCTTTGATGAACCGCATGAGGGTTAAAATTCTTAACAAAAATATTGCCCACATCCTTCTCTGTAAAGTTGCTAAAGACACTATATACCTAAAATGCAGGGATTCCATGATATCTTAACTCAAATGCAAATGGGCGGAACTTACCCGGCCTACTTTGGTTACTTTCCGATGTAAACTGTAAAAAACCCGATCGGGAGGTACCGACAAATTTCATATGGAAAGTTGTACACCTCTAATGAGGACTATATACCAAATTTCTGCAATTTCGGAGGAATATTGAGGCCACAACCTTCAAAATAACGGAAATCGTGTGGTAGCGTTCTTTGGGGGCTATATGTAAGCGGCCATCCCTGTACATTCCCTGACAATTTCAGGAAAATCAGTTCAGTAGTTTTTGTAGAAAAGATTAAATTTGAAAATTAAAAGAAGTGGGCGTGGTTAAATTTACTTTAAATAAAATCCTAAGTCGGGTTATGGCGAACATTTCCCAAAAAAATTATCTAAATCGGTCCAGTCGTTCTCAACTGATTCCATTACCAACGAACGACATTTGGTCCATACTTTGCACCTCGTGAAATTTCTACCAGACTTAGGTGAGGTTCCAATATGGACTCAATCGGCCCACTCCTTCGGGTACCTCCCACACAAAATTTCGGAAAAGTTCAGTTTAGGACCTGCTCTCGAATCGCTGTGATTTTTGTTGTAATAACTTGTATACACTGTTCGCCATACGACGGTACAACTTTTATCAAGGGCAAGTCCATACTTCCTGAGTAAATAGCCTGAAAGGTGCAAAAAAAACCCTATGACACCGTGTGTAATTGGAGCGCAAGATAAATCTCGAACGGATCTGCCAATTCGGACCAAAATGTGGCCTTCGTAATATTTTGTCCAGACATAGTTTAAGTTCGAAGATGGGTTATATTGGTTCACTCCTTCCGGTACCTCCCCCACAAAAGTTCGAAAATGTTCGGAAAATTTGTGCGCACGATAACTCTTGAACGGAGTGACCGATGTTATCCATACTCTGCACATCCTATTATATCTACCAGACATAGATCAAGTTCAAATATGGACTATATTTGTCTATTCCTTCTGGTACCTCCCACACAAAATTTGGGATAAGTTTACTCTAAGACCTACTCTCGAATCGCTTTGATGTTTATATCCTCAGCATTTATGCTAACGAGTGTATATACACTTTCATACGGGCAAAATGTGCCTCATCGAAATAATGGTTTTAGACTCCAACAGGGACGTACGCAGGGGGGGGGCACTGGGGGCCCGGGCCCCCCCCGAAATGGTTTGGTCGACTACAATTTTTTGAGCTACTTTAACAAATTATTACGATTTTTTCTCTAAAATAATTTTTGTTTTTAAAATTTCAAATGAAAACTGATATTGTTCTGAAGGTTCTGTACTGAAAATGTACTTTGTCATCAAGTTCTCTAAGAAATATTCAATTTTTTTTTGTTTGAATACTCTTTTTAGAGAAACTTTCAGTAAAACTGAATTCCTTCTTTATGCCATGCCAGTGTTTTGGAATTCTGTAATGAATGTAAAACTTGTTGCTAAACAGTGAGATAAAATAATGGAGAAAAATGTATTGTTGTGCATTATGAAGTGATAATATATGCTACAAATAACGTGCCCATCTGAATTTTTTCCTATCAGTAACAAATTTGTAGATGAAAACAACCGTAAACGAAATTAATGCTCAAACTTTCGTTATATGGTATTGTATTAAAATCTGCTGTTATTTGTATTGTATATTACAGTGCTCTTGAACCAACTTTAAATGAAAGAAGCTTAGATGAGAAAATAAAAAAAAATAATTTTTAGGGTTTTTAGGTTTTGCTGGGAAACCACAAGCCCTATCAAAATGGAACCAAAGAAAATTTTGTAGCAGTGAAAATTCTCTACAATATTGTTTATAAATGATATTTTCGTAGTTTTTACCAATTCTGAGATATAGAAGTTCAAATTTGGACAATTCACTGACTGTATCGTCTCCTTATAAAACAATGTCAGGACTACAATTTCCTATCTTATACTTATATATCTCAAAAATGGTACAACCGAGTAAAAAAATTACGAATCCCAATCTTGTAAAGAATTTTCACCGCTATACGATTTTCTGAAGTCCCATTTCGACAAGATTTACTGTTTTGAAGCAAATCGTGAAAACTTAACAAAAAAAAAAAAAAAAAATAAAAATGTGACCTGAACTTCTATATCTCAAAAATGGTAAAACCTAGGAACAAATGAAACAAATTTTCAAAGTTACAACATTTTCTTTAGCCTCATTTCGATAGGACTTGTGGTTTCTAAGCAAAATTGCGAAAACCTAAAATAAACCTAAAAATGTGAACTTATTTAAAATTCCATCTTTTTTTTGGATTTTTCTAATCTATGAACATTGCTGTTTCAGAATCCACAAAAACTTCCCAGTTGTAAGCTCCATTCATTTAACGTTGGTTCAAGAGCACCGTGATATTGAACCCTCAGTCATTAGGCTAACGATAAAAATGTACCTTATCGAAATAATGTTCTTAGACTAATCATATGTTTTGACGAAACACGCGTCAAACAATTTGGAGTCGTGCCCATTATAACTCTCGGATAGATCAACAGATTTGGTCCAAATTTTGAATCTCGCAATATTTTGTCCAAACTTCCTTTGGACACCAGATTTCAAAATGTTTCCCTAAAATCTTGAGCAAAGTCCAATCCGATTTTTTCGAGACCTAGAGTAGGTTCGAATATGGATTACATCGATTCACTCCTTCAGATACCTTCAACACAAAATTTCAATTATCCGATTTGACCGAAACATCCTTAAATTACGTACATATCAAATTCTGAATCTTCTTGGCTATACAATTTATAGAAAAAAATTGGCTATGTAGCCCGTATTCGATCTGTATATATATAAAAGTCTCAACTCATACAGGCTGAGGATATATCACTGTAGGCAAACCCGACTGTTACTTTTTACTTGTTTTCCAGAAAACACAAATTATGAATTTTCATAAGTTTGTATCCGCTGTGCCGACAGAAGTGATTGGTCGTTGGAAAGTTTGTAAGGTCATCGAGTCCATTAACATCTAGTCGTACAATTAAGATAGAAATAAGGGGCAACAACAACCATTGATGTATCAGATGGATTTTTTTCGTCTTAAACTATTTTTTTCAGGATTTAGCTAAAATGTTGCTGAGCTTTTTTTTAGAGATATTTTTCGACCATGTGTTAGCGCAGTCTCAAACAGTACTGCGAGTTGGATTCGGAGTCTATGAGTCATAGATTGCATCGTCCGGATCCTGATATTTTTTTTTCTTTTTTTAATGTAATTTTTATTGGCTTTCACGGACTCTATCACTTCTTGTAAAATAGTAAAGTTTTGGTGTTTATATGCACTTAAGGAATATTTTTTTCTTACAATAACACAAAACTTTTTTAATGGCACTGAAGTTAGTGTGTGATAAAGAAGAAACGGCGTTATGTTCGGATCGAACTGTTTATATGCTCCAAACAATGTATATATCTATTCGACATATTCGCGAATGCAATCCCTGCGTTCGAACGTGGATTTATTTTCACCACTTTTTGCATGGATGTTCTCCCAACAAAATGATTTCCAAAATCCATATTACTGACGATATTTTTTAAAACGATATTTTTAAAACTTTATGCTAATAGCCTCGAATATAGAAAATGTTTCGAAAGCTATTCGCTGCGGGATTTAGAACCCAAAATGCCAAATAAGACGTAATGTGGTTGAAAATTCTGGGATACACCAAAACGTACATCTATATGGGTAATATTAATTTGAAAGATTTTTTAGTTATTGCTTCAGTTCTGTTGGAGAATTTGGTTAAAAACTTTTGTAAGGAGACTATGCCGAACGTGGTCTGATATGGTTCATCCAAGGACTGATATATTATAATCAGTTCCAAATTTCAATCTTGTATCTAAAATATTGCGATCTCTCTCTTTTGAATGTATATACTTTGTGGCAATATTGAATATACATAAAATTAATTAAAACCCCTTTAAAATAGCTTTACGTAACGATACACAACATTTTTAATTTTCATGATTTTTGGTCAAGTTGGGCCCCCCCCGAAATGAAATCCTGCGTACGTCCCTGGACTCCAAGTATGTTTGGACGAAATCCGTTTCAGACAATTTGGAGTTGATTTAGCCATGTCCGTCAGTCTGTCTGGCTGGTGCGCACGATAACTCTCGAATGGATCAACCGATTCGGTCCAAAATTTGGCTTTCGTAATATTTTGCCCAAACTTAGTTTAAGTTCGCAGATGGGCTATATCGGTCCACTACTTCCGGTACCTCCCCCGCAAAAGTTCGAAAATGTTCGGAAAATTTGTGCGCACGATAACTCTTGAAGGAAGTAACTGATTTGATCCATAATTTTCACATCGTGAAATTTCTACCAGACTTAGGTGAGCTTCCAATATGGACTCAATCGCTCCACACCTTCGGGTACCTCCCACACAAAATTTCGGATAAGTTCAGATTAGGACCTCCTCTCGAATCGCTTCGATTTTTGTTGCAGCAGCTTGTATTCACTGTCCGCCATATGATGGTACAAGTTTCATCAGGGGCAAGTTCATACTTCCTGAGAAAATGGTCGGAAAGGTGCAAAAAGCCCCTATGACACCTTGTGTAGTGGTTGGAGCGCAAGATAACTCTCGAACGGATCTGTTGATTGGGTCCAAAATTTGGCCTTCGTAATATTTTATCAGAACATAGTTTAAATTCGAAGATGGGCTATATCGGCCCACTCCTGTAGGTACCTCCCCCACAAAAGTTCAAAAATGTTCGGAAAATTGTACGCACGATAACTCCTGAATGGAGTGACCGATGTAATCCGTACTCTGCACATCCTATTATATCTACCAGACATAGATCAAGTTCAAATATGGACTATATTTGTCTACTCCTTCAGGTACCTCCCATTTCGGATAAGTTCACTTTAAGACCTGCTCTCGAATCGCTTTGATTTTTTTTTTTTTGAAGAGATTTGCATTCGATATCTCCATTACGACGGAAAAAGTTATATTAGGGGCGAAAGGTGTTAAAAACCCTATGCCACGATAACTCTCGAACGGTTCAACCGAGTTGGTCCAACATTTGGTCTTTCGTCACATTTTAGTTTCATGGGGCAATACCGGAGCACAACTTCCGGTACTTCTCCCCCAATAAAATGTCACTAAAATGCTAGGACGATATCGCTTGAATTGGTCAACCAATTTGGTCCAAACTTTGGTTCTCCTAATATTTTGTCAAAATTTAGTTTAACTTCTAAAATTGCCCATATCGGTCCTCCCTAAGGGTACCTCCCCCAAAACAGTTCAACATTGGTGTCTATGTGCAGTTAATTCCTAATCCACATTTTTGTCGGCAAGTTCAAATGTTGAAAAAGGGTCACCGAATTCTGAAGAAACCCTAAATACATTCGATCTGCCCCTAGATGAATGTTTCACTTCACATTGGCTGAGGGTATATCTCTGTCGGCAAAGAGAAAAGTCGTGGGACACAGAAAACGATTATTGAGACAATTTGACAAAAAATAAAGAAATTCAACAACATCAACGACGATCTCAGCTGCCACAATCGTCATTCATGTCATTCACTGCAAGATGGTAACATTATTCATACTGCAGGTGGTCAGTATTTCTTCATTTTAGCCGAACCACTGCGATACGGTGTCACTGTAAAACTTAACACCGGCTGCAATTGAACTCCGTTATGGAAATATCGTCGATAACAACAATCGCACCCTCCTTTATTTCACTCCTGATAATTTTCCGCCTTCATAAGCGATTACCCAACATTTCACTTCAGAGGAACGAAAGTCTGACTATCGATAGCTTTCCAGTGTTGTCTTATTCTATCGTAATTTTTACAAATTATTACTCTATTGTGACATAAAATATTAGTCATAAATCCATGTTAAGACTTTCTATTCTATTACAAACTAAAAGTCTATGGCTCTGTTCCAGAACCTGCAAGAATCTATTATTTTAAAAAATTCTGTTAAATTTATAAAGGAACAACAGTTTAAAAATTTGCATAATAATAGACTCCTGCGGGTTCTGGAACAGATCATTTATTTTAATTTGAAAAATTTACATCAATTACATGCAACCCCTTTGTAATTCTCATTCACTTCATGTAATTGTAACTTGAAGCCTAAAAGTATACCTTGATTTTTTGGGTTGATATCTTAACCATTTTCAGGTCTATATTTTTATATTAAACCACCAAGATTCATAGTTAAAATTTCTAAAATTTCGCCATATTACGTTTCATATTTCAGTTTACCCCTCTCCTCCCCCTCCAAAACATTATCATCATTTGACAATGAAGTGTTCATTGTCAGGTCAATGAACCCGTTATTTTTTTAACTTTCATTAGTAATCTTATCATAAGCTTTCTTGGGGTTTTTGTTGCAATTTGTTATTATTATTTTTCATCATTAATTATAATACATTGTAGGCTGCACACAAATATACAAACACACATACACATGTATACAAAACACCTACCGCACTTGAGGGGTTCGTTTTCAGGTGCTATTTTAAATACCTGTGTGCCCTGCCTGTGCAATGCAATGCTCACACATGATTTCAAAATCTATACCTATTTCGCACAACAAGTTCATGGAAATTGCAGAGTGTAGCAAAAAAAACTTTTTTGGAGGCGATAAAAGCCTAACACAAACAGCAATAACAACAAAATGAGATAACATTCTAAATATACTTAAAGAACACGTCAAAAGAAATTTAGGAAAGCAAAAAAAAAATATTTGTTCTTGAACTTGAGTACAATGACCTCGACACAAATAAAATTTGTGCTAGAAAAAATAATCTAACGCACACACACGGGAATGTGGGCCAGTGTTAATTTGTGGGGTTGGGTGGGGTGAGTGAGGAAGAACATGATTTTATTGAATGTTTGAAAATTGATTTTTGTTTTTTATTTTTTGTTTATTTGCTAAATAATCGACCTGTTTAAAATCTGATTTCTGTTTATTGACGTTTTTCTTATGCCTCCCCTTCTTTTTCTCACTTTCATTGCAGACTAAAAAACATTCTCCCGGTCACATTAAGCGGCCCATGAATGCATTTATGGTATGGAGCCAAATGGAACGACGCAAAATCTGTGAAAAGACCCCGGATATGCATAATGCTGAAATTTCCAAGGAGCTGGGTCGCCGCTGGCAACTATTGGGCAAAGAAGAGAAACAGCCCTACATTATGGAGGCTGAAAAATTGCGCAAACTTCACATGATTGAGTATCCCAACTACAAATACAGGCCACAAAAGAAATTGGCCCGGGCCAATTCATCTTCCAGCAAACAGGGCCAAGATGGTAATTCGGCCCACAATGAAAGTTCAGAATTGAATTCATCCTCCTCCTCAACTGGTTCTCAAAAGAGTCAACAAAGCAATACCTCTACGGCCAAGCCTGGTCGCAAAGGCAAACGTTCAGCTTCCAACAGTAATAACAGCAACAACACTACTAATCAATTAAATTATCACAACAACACCGCCAATGGTGGTACACCACCCTATAAAAAGCAACGCCATAATAGCTGTAAATCCTTGGCCAGCAACACCACCATGGACTATGAAGATGATGATGATTTCTTCAATACAACCGGCGGCAGTGGTGGTGGTGGTGATGCTTGTCTTGGCAATACCTCCTCCCATCATTTGGATATTAGTACTAGTTATTTAAATGCCACAGGGGGAAGTGATTTCTCCCACACCTCAAACCCCAACTACTATGGTCCAGACACAGATACCGGCATGCTACATGTTACCGGGGAACAGTCACCACCACCACCACCAAATCGTCAAAGATTACCCACCTTACAGCCAAATCTAATATCTGGTACGTTCCAATTTAAGACCGATGATGATTGTGATGAAACCGCCATCAAAATAGAGGATGTAATGAATTCCCTGGCGGGTAATGGTTATTATCCAGATTCCATATGTGATTTAGATGATAGTGATTCTTCAGATTTGCACAGCACCTATACGAATATTGTCAACAATGATGCCAATTTACATCCTGCCAGTCAGCAACAGCAAAACCCCCACCACCACCACCAACTGCAACAGCAGCAAAATGGTTCCATGCAGCAGTATTCTGATATGAAAGACGTGATGACCTCCTATTATGAATTGCCAACTGCCGCCACCCAGCACTCAACGCACGCATCTGTGAACTGTGATTTATTAAGGCTGGACAATGAGAGTCCTCACAATCTTGAGGCCCAGCAACAGACTAGTTATACCATATTGGCCCCCAGCAGCAGTGGCGGCTGTGATCCAAATTCCCAAAATCAGCAAAATACGCAACTGCATCACATGCAACAGCATCAACAACAACAACAGCAAGTGTTTATGAACATTGAAATACACAATGGCAGCAACAACATCAACAGGCTTTGCATTAAAGATGAAAACAACACATTCCATCTCGATGATCATCCCCACAATGTTGCCGGTGTTGCGGCTGGTGGTGGCGGCTCTGCCCCCACAGTTGTCATACCCTGCAACTCGGATGAATGCTGTGACATGTTAAATGCCACACCCCACTCACCCCACTCTCTCAGTCTCTGTGGCCACTCACCCATGGTTGGTGGTGGTGGCGCCGGCGCCGGCAGCAGTATTGTTGCCACTGCAGTTGAGGCCAGTATTTGTTCATTTAATCCGGACCACTGTGATACGGTATCTCTGGAAAACTTAACACCGGCTACAAGTGATCTCAATTATTTAAATATTGTCGATACCAACAATCGCACCCTCTTCGATTTCACACGTGATGATTTCCCACCATCACAAGCGATAAACAGCCATTTAGAATTTACACAACCCAACACTCAACAATCGTGGACACTGTAAATGCGTGCGTTTGCCTGGGTATTTGGGATACATCATCCTCCGTTCAACTACTCATTCTCAGTCTCAGCCTCAACTCATCCTTATATAGAGAACAGAAAAAACTAAGCAACAAAATGTAAGAGATAAATAAGTCTAAAATAAGGTCAGAGTTTGGAGCTCGAAAACAAATACAACAATTACTTTAAGGGAATGGTCAAGTGTTGTAAATTTCTTTTTCGCATGATAAACGGATACGCGTGAAAGAGAAAATTACAGTGCATTTTAGTGGCCTCCCAAGTTATAACTCCCAGCTCTGTAATTAGAGAGTAAGTCCCCCTCCCCCACACTGTTTAACAAGTTGTGAGCAAGAATTTTTTTGTGATAATTGGTTTGAGAAGTTATAAGAAGATCCGCAGATAATTGAGAATTAATGGTAAGAGAGCTTTAAGTAGATATCATAACATTTGTAATCGGGTTTTGAATCTCCTTTTCGATATTTTTTTAGCGCCAAATACGAGCTAAAGGAGAATACTTTTGCATTTCTGTCTGGCAGTGGGAAAATATAATGTCGTCGTATTTTGTCCAAACTTAGAAAAAGTTCGAGGGTGGGGAACATCGAACCACTTCTTGTGGTATCTCGAAGGCAGTAACATTGTTATATTTCTACCAGACCTAGATAAAGTTCAAATATTAACCATATTCGTTCACTCCTTCGGATACCTAGACCACATCATTTCAAAAATAAAAAAAAAATATATATTTTTCTCCCACAACGTTATAAAAATTTTTGCAGTTTGTTGTCCTCGGGTCCCTACGATGGTACTTCTTTTTTCATACTTCCTGAGATAATGATCTTAAAACGTTTCAATACAGTTTCCTGAGATATGGGCCCTCTCGGCAATGGCCGAAAGTTCTTAAAACCCCAACCCTGTAGGTTTCTTTCTTTCCTATTCCTCTTGATAATTGTCCGAATTTTCCAAAAACCCACTCATGTTTTTTTTTGTGATAAATGAAAGGTTTACACACTTTCATACGGGCAAAATGTGTCTCATCGAAATAATGGTTTTAGACCCCAAGTATATTTGGACGAAATGTGTTTCAGACAATTTGGAGTCGATTTAGCAATGTCCGTCTGTCTGTCTGTATGTGTGTCTGGCTGGCTGGCTGGTGCGCACGATAACTCTCGAACGGATGATGAACGGTTTGGCTTTGGCAATATTTTGTCCAAACTTAGCTTAAGTTCGAAGATGGGTTATATCGGTCCACTCCTTCCGGTACCTCCCCCACAAAAGTTCGAAAATGTTCGGAAAATTTGTGCGCACGATAACTCTTAAAGGGAGTAACCGGTTTGGTCCATACTTTGCACATTGTGAAATTTCTACCAAACTTAGATAAGGTTTCAATATGGACTCAATCGGTTCACGCCTTCGGGTACCTCCCACACAAAATTTCGGAAAAGTTCAGTTTAGGACCAGCACTCCAATCGCTTTGATTTTTGTTGTAGAAACTTGTATTCACTTCCACCCATACGACGGTACAAGTTTCATCAGGGGCAAGTCCATACTTCCTGAGAAAATAGCCTGAAAGGTGCAAAAAATCCCTACTCACGGAGTCAGTAGTGGTTGGAGCGCAAGATAACTCTTGAACGGATCTGCCGATTCAGTCCAAAATGTGACCATCGTAATATTTTGTTCAACCTTAGTTTAAGTTCGAAGATAAGCCATATAGGTCCACTCCTTCAGGTACCTCCCCCACAAAAGTTCAAAAATGTTCGGAAAATTTGTGCGCACGATAACTCCTGAAGGGAGTAACCGATTTGTTCCACACTTTGCACATCCTTATATATCTACCAGATATAGATCAGGTTTGAATATGGACTATAGTTGCCCATTCCTTCGGGTACCTCCCACACAAAATTTCAGATAAGTTCACTTTAAGACCTGCTCTCGAATCACTTTGATTTTTTGTTGAAGCAACTTGCATTCGCAGCCTCAATTACGACAGTAAAAGTTTTTTCAGGGGCAAATCCATACAAATCCATAAAAAACAGCCCGAAAGTTGTAAAATGCCCCACACAAATGTTCAACATTTTTGTGTTGTTAAGGGTCTGTTCGGGGATCCTTCCTGTTTATAGCGATATTATGTTTTTCGTAAGCTAGTATGTTAAAAAAGCCCTATATATCGATATTGCTGCAAATTTTTGCGCTTTAATCCTATCCATAGTTTTGTCGGTTCCTACGTCCAAAATTTGGAAAACCCCCTTAAATACATACGTTTGTTTTTTTTATACTGCGTTGATTGGCTCTGCCGATTTAATTATTACTTTCTGATAACTACCCCCACAAACACCTAAAATTGTACGCTGGAAACAGCCAAAACATTTTTTGTGGCGACGACGAACATGTTTTTTTTTACTTTTAAAATTATGGATCTATTCAGCGTAGATTTTGGTGCACCAATCCTGTTATTTTTTATTTTTATTTAATTTTTATTAAATACTTATTCTCATATTGCTCCTGTAAACAATCTTTGATTAACAAATAAGGACACATTATTACTCAGCCACAAATTCTCTCCTTTACTCTGTACATTTCGCCCATTTTTACTTAATAGGAAAGATTTTTTTATTTATTTTAGCAATTTCTATTTTTTCTACAAGTCTTACTTTATCTTGTGTCAAATTTTCATGTCGATATCTCTAGAACTCAATGAGTTATAGGCCATTTAGTTTGATACAAACCAATTGTTTCATAGACTAGAAATGTTAACAGCCTCTGTTATTGACACAACAAAACAATCTCTACTTCCCTTTATATTACAGTTGTTGTTGTTTAAATAAAACGAAGGAGGCCCTCACTAATGTCTTAATGGGGGGACGTCGTTAATTCATCGATGGTTTTGTTGGAAGTCGCTCGCATTCGTATTTACTAAACAACGACTGTTATGCACACAACATAAGACGGCAGTGATTTGTTTACATTGTAATGAACATCGATAGCCATCATAGAGAAGGCGTAGAGATATTTGTAATTTTTTTCTGTCTCTGATAGGGAGCACTAATGTTGTCCCTCAACATATGGATATGTGGCATGTTTTATTTTGTTTTATGAGAAAATGATTTACAACAAAATTCTCATTATTTACGAAAAAGAAAAAAAAACGACAATTATTCGTTTAGTAGAGAATGGTACTCACAAAGGTTAGTTATTGTAACCACATAACTCTCGTGTTTTGCTCCCTACATTAGTCGTTCGTCGTTTGTTTACATATGACGAAGATGGCTCCCCCTTAACATGGAATCGTTTTTTATTCATTGTTGTTTGGTTTGTTTTGTATGTTGTATTTTTTCTAATATGAATACATGTGATTTGTTTACAAGGCTGTGCATGCATTGTGTGTATGTAGGTGCCGTGTTGTGCCTTGATAAAATAATTTTGACTTTGAATGGCCCTACAATCCTTAAAAATGGACCAATTTTCGCCAAATTTTTTGCATTAAGTTTCTTGTTGAGTCTAGAAAAAATGAAAATTATTAAATATTGTCCAACACTTGCAGGAATATTTTTTTATTAATTTAATAGTGTGGAAAAAAACCAAATGCCTTCACTTAGGGACTTCCGTTGTTCGTTGACAACAATAACATTCGTGTTATTTTTCCTACATCGGTCGTCGTTTTTGCATTAAATTCCTTGTTGAGTCTAGATAAAATGGAAATTATTAAATATTGTCCAACACTTGCAGGAATATTTTTTATTAATTTAATAGTGTGAAAAAAACGAAATGCCTTCACTTAGGGACGTTCGTTGTTCGTTGACAACAATAACATTCGTGTTATTTTTCCTACATCAGTCGTCGTTTGTTATGACAAAGAGGCTCCCCTTTTAATAGATAAAAATGGACATGTTTTATTCATCTCTGGTTTGTTTTGTATGTCGTATCCCTCTAATAATAATTTGTTTACATTGTAAACTTTACAAGGCTGTGTGTACTTTGATGCACTATTGTGCCTTCATAAAAGAATGTTTGCCCAATTTAACATTGAATCGCTGTAAAATCCTTAAAAGTGGATCAAATTTCACCACAATTTTTTGTATTAAGATCCTTGTTGAGTCGAGAAAAATAGAAAAATATTAAAAACTGCCCAACACATACAAAAATATTTTCTTTTAATTTAATAATCGTTTTTGTGACAAATTTAACACTCGTGTTAATTTTAGTTATGACGAAGAGATTCCCAATAATAGTTAAACATTGACATGTTGAGTTGATTTTTGGTTCGTTTTGATTGTGGGTGGTATTCCTGTAATAAGAATACATGTGATTTGTTTACAAGGATTTGTGTGTATGTTGGTGCAGTGATCTACCACCATACAATGGCTGTAAAATCCGTAAAAATGGATCAATTTTAAAAAATTTTTTACACTAAATTAAAAAAAATTAAAATTATTAAAATATGAATATAAGCACAGGAACAATTTTTATTAATTTTATAAAAAAAATGAACCAATAATCATCAACATTTTTTAATAAAATTCCCAAAAAAGTTTAGCATTGAAAATACGTAAATTTTCTAATAATTTTCAAATTTTTTTCTTTACAATAATCGTTTTTTAGTCATGACGAAGAAGCTCTCATTGATCGTTGGTGTGTCACGCGCATTGATAAAATAAAATAAAATAAAATAAAATAAAATAAAATAAAATAAAATAAAATAAAATAAAATAAAATAAAATAAAATAAAATAAAATAAAATAAAATAAAATAAAATAAAATAAAATAAATTAAATTAAAATATAATAAATTATAATAAAATAAAATAAATTAAACAAAATTAAATAAAATAAAATAAAATAAAATAAAATAAAATAAAATAAAATAAAATAAAATAAAATAAAATAAAATAAAATAAAATAAAATAAAATAAAATAAAATAAAATAAAATAAAATAAACTAAAATAAAATAAAATAAAATAAAATAGAATAAAATAAAATAAAATACAAGAAAACAAAAGAAAATAAAATAAAACAAAATAAAACAAAGTTAAATAAAATAAAATAAAATAAAATAAAATAAAATAAAATAAAATAAAATAAAATAAAATAAAATAAAATAAAATAAAATAAAATAAAATAAAATAAAATAAAATAAACTAAACTAAAATAAAATAAAATAAAATATAATATAATAAAATTAAATTAAATAAAATAAAATTAAATAAAATAAAATAAAATAAAATAAAATAGAATAAAATAAAATAAAATAAAATAAAATAAAATAAAATAAAATAAAATAAAATAAAATAAAATAAAATAAAATAAAATGAAATAAAATAAATTAAAATAAAATAAAATAAAATAAAATAAAATAAAATAAAATAAAATAAAATAAAACAAAACAAAACAAAACAAAACAAAACAAAACAAAACAAAACAAAATAAAATAAAATAAAGTAAAATAAAATAAAATAAAGTAAAATAAAATAAAATAAAATAAAATAAAATAAAATAAAATAAAATAAAATAAAATAAAATAAAATAAAATAAAATAAAATAAAATAAAATAAAATAAAATAAAATAAAATAAAATAAAATAAAATAAAATAAAATAAAATAAAATAAAATAAAATAAAATAAAATAAAATAAAATAAAATAAAATAAAATAAAATAAAATAAAATAAAATAAAATAAAATAAAATAAAATAAAATAAAATAAAATAAAATGAAATAAAATAAAATAAAATAAATAAATTAAAATAAAATAAAGTAAAATAAATTAAAATAAAATAAAATAAATTAAAATAAAATAAAATAAAATAAAATAAAATAAAATAAAATAAAATAAAATAAAATAAAATAAAATAAAATAAAATAAAATAAAATAAAATAAAATAAAATAAAATAAAATAACATAAAATAAAATAAAATTAAATAAAGTAAAATAAAAATAAAATAAAATAAAATAAAATAAAATAAAATAAAATAAAATAAAATAAAATAAAATAAAATAAAATAAAACAAAACAAAACAAAATAAAATAAAATAAAATTAAATAAAATAAAGTAAAAGAAAATAAAATAAAATAAAATAAAGTAAAGTAAAATGAAATAAAATAAAATAAAATAAAATAAAATAAAATGAAATAAAATGAAATAAAATGAAATAAAATAAAATAAAATAAATAAATTAAAATAAAATAAATTAAAATAAAAAAATAAAATAAAGTAAAATAAATTAAAATAAAATAAAATAAAATAAAATAAAATAAAATAAAATAAAATAAAATAAAATAAAATAAAACAAAACAAAATAAAATATATTAAAATAAAATAAAATTAAACAAAATAAAATAAAATATAATAAAATAAAACAAAATAAAATAAAATAAAAATAGAAATGGGTAAATTTCTCTTTTTTTTCGTTAAATTCCTTATTGAGTCGAGAATAAGATAATATGAATACAACCTTGCGCATAGCTTATGTTCGTATGGTCAAGGTTGAATTCATATTAACTTTTTTTTTCTCGACTCAATAAGGAATTTAACGAAAAAAAAATTATAATAAATTGGGTGAATTTTCTATAAATTTATTTTTGAATATCTATAATTTTTTAATGCGAAAATTAATCAAAAGTCGGTAAAATTTTCGATTAAATTCCCTATTAAGCCTAAAAAATAAATACACAGAAAAAAATGTTAGGCATTTGATAAAAAAAATTCAAAGATTCAATAAAAAATTTATCGATTTTCCGGCGATAAAAAAATTGTCATATTGACAAAATTCATTAAAATTATTTGATCACAAAGTAAAAATACAACTGATAAAATATTTCACATATTGACAAAAATATTTATCAAAATATTCCACATTGTGCTTAAAAAAAAATATGTTCTTGATGAAAAAAATTTTATAAAAAATCGATAAATATTTTAGTCAATATGTGAAATATTTTGTCAGTTGTATTTTTACTTTGTGATCAAATAATTTTATCGAATTTCGTCAATATGACAATTTTTTTTTATCGCCGGATTTTTTTTTCTGTGTAACATTAAATTTTGCACATACGCCCCAAAATCCGCCAAAATCCGAAAACGCCCCAAAATCCGAAAAAATCAACGAATCGTCAGAAAATAAGTTAAAATGTATCAAAATCCATTCCCCCAAAAATTATGTATTTTAAGGGGTTCTCAGAATTTTGTGACCCTTTATGGATATTTGAACTTGCCGACAAATTTTGCCGCTTTGGATTAAAAGTTCAAAGTGTTGCGGAGGAGGTACACGGGCCGATATAGCCAATTTTGAAAATGAATTTTATTTTGGGAATCATTTCTTTTCGATAGATATCGCGCCCACCAATCATTTCAGAGTGTCGCCGTATAATTTAGAGCTAAATCATGAAAATCATAATATCACTGTAACCAAGACCACAAAGAGTAGCTTCGGTAAAAATTTTAAGAAGATCCGCGAATTGACGTTAAACTGCACTTAAGCAAAAATTTTGAGCTTTTATGACTCAGTTTTCGAACTTAAACTAAGTTTGAAAATATTAAAAGTTCGGACCAAATCGGTCGAACCTAACCGTACCATTTTACTGAATATTTTTGTACTTTTGTGGGCGAGTTACTGGAAGAAGTGGACCGATAAACACCATATCCGAACTTTATCTAAAATGCGCAGAAAAAAATCAAAATTATTTGAGAGGAGGTCTTAAACTGCTCTAAAAAGAAAGATCCATTCCTCCCCTTTTTAAAAAGTACTGTACAAACTACCAAGTAAAAACGTACCATTTTACCGAATATTTTTGTACTTTCGTGGGCGAGCTACTGAAAGGAGCGGTCCGATAAACACCATATCCGAACTTTATCTAAAATTCGCAGAAAAATTTGTCCGCCCCACCCACTACACATGGTGGCCGTATGGAGTTATTTACATCTTTCAGGTCAATTAATGAGGAAGTATGGACTTGCCCGTAGAAAAAATTTGTACCTTCGTAATAGAGGTTTCGAGCGCAACCTGTTGCAAAAAAATCAAAAATATTCGAGAGGAGGTCATAAACTGCTCTAAATTGAATGACCCCTTCCTTCCTTCCCTTTCCAAAATTACTGTACAAACGACCAAGTAAAAACTTTAAACAAGAGACTGTGATAAAGAAAAGTAAAGAAAACAACGTCCTTTTTTTGGTGGGTACTTAACCAATTAAGCCAAGTCAAGCATTTGGAATGGGAAAAATTGTCGACTGTGTTATTTTGAAGAGATTAGAAGATTTTTCCCAAATGCAAGATTTGGTAATGGGGGCTGGCTCCCAGAAACTGAGGAGTGGCTGGCAGCAGATGCAGCCATTTTTTTAATGTGTAAATAGTCGTTTTTAATTTCATGTTTTTTTACGTTACGGTTAAGTACCAAAAACCAAAAAAAAGGCAACGTGTTTTTTACTTTTTGCGATATTTGTTTATAATGAGAAACTATTTTTTGTTGGTGTAAACTTGTAGGAAATGAAAGCAATGTTTTTTTAATTTTGTAAATGTAGTATAGGGTAAATGTGAAACTTGGAATTTTTTATCCAAAGTGTTGTGATTTTTTTTTAAAATAAACTGAAGATGATGATGAAGGAGAAGAAGAAACAAAGTGATTTTGATACTTGGTTAGGAAAGTTTTATTCGGAGAGTTTGTACAGTACTTTTAAAAGGGGGCGGAAAGAAAATCTTTCAAATTTATTAAGCTTCTCTGCCACTCAAAAAAAAAATAAAATTAAATCAGGAACTTGTTAAACAGTGTAATACAAAAATATTTAATATTTTTTTATTTAATTATTATACACATAAATATACACAGTAATCTGTTGATAAAAAAACAACAACAAACAAACATGTTTTCATGCATATTCATATAAATCCATATATGTACATATACTACATATGTATGTATGAATGATATGTTATATATGTAAGCAAAAGTATGCAACTCAATAGCAAAAAAGCAAAGAAAAAAAACACAAAACGAAAGCCAAGCAATTGATTGTATTCTTCTTCTTCTTGTTTTCTGCTTATAATCTGAGTGTATTTCATTACTTTAAGTAAAAAAAATAAAATACAACAACAACAAATCATAATAAAATTTTCTATATACACAATACACATAAAATCATATACTATACATATATACAAAAAAATATTCTTATATATACATACAAATTCTCTATATATATACATAAATCTAGTTTTATAGTGATATACATATACCTTATAAATATACATGCATACATATATATTTTAATAAAAACCAACAAACAACAAAGATTAAACAGAAACAAACAAAAAACTAATTAATTAATATATGTTTTAATATTAACTATTAATTGTAATAATAATAAAAAAATAGCAATTTAAGCTTTATAAAGAAAAGAAAGAGAAGAGACAGAGAATTAAACAAAAAATGTAACTATTCTAGTACCAATGTAAAGGAGATTGAAGAGCGTTGATGCAAAAGAAAAATGGAAACTATTTTATATGTCTCCCCAACCTGCTCCATCCCCCAATTTCCCCCTATTTGATAATCCCCCCAAGTTTTTATATTAGCTTACATATACATACTCCTTATATATTTATATATGTAAATGTTAAAAAGAATCAAATCAAACAACATAAACAATTTTAGTAGTGTTTCTTTTTTTCTATCGTCTAGTTTTATAAGTTTTAATGATAACCAACCAATCCATTCATTATGTACTCCCACCATTCATCACCATCCCCATCATAATGTCCCCCCACCACCCCTTCCACAAAAAATGCAAAATTTGAAACAATCCTTGCACACACTTCCATCTCTTAAAAAGAATAAAAACAAACAAACAACATTTTTAAAAATGCTACATAAAAATTTATATACATATTTAAAAACAAAATAAACATTGCGAAATGAAATTCTTAAAAAACAACATAAAAATCGTTTTTTTTTATTAATTGTTTTGGTTCGGTTTTTATTAATGACGCACTATTGCGGTTTTGGCCAATGCACGATAATGATACACTTTTTGGGCATGGGGCCGTCGCACAGTGGATTCGCATGGTATAAATAGGTTGGTAAGTATTTTGGACAGAAAAAAGGGAAATAACAAGTAAGCAAGAATTAGACGACTTAGGCGACAGATCTTGAAACATTTCACTTAAGCGAAAATCTAAAAAAGACCTCCTTGGAACTGGATACGTTTGGAAGAACTTTTACGATGTGAAAAGTTTTTAAAAAATATTTTTTCAATAATCGTGGATTTTTTAAAAAATATTTTTTCAATAATCGTGGATTTTTTAAAAAATATTTTTTCAATAATCGTGGATTTTTTAAAAATATTTTTTTCATTAAACGTGGATTTTTTAAAAATATTTTTTCATTAAACGTGTATTTTTTTAAAATATTTTTTCATTAAACGTGGATTTTTTTACAAATATTTTTTCATTGAACGTGGATTTTTTAAAAATATTTTTTCATTAAACGTGGATTTTTTAAAAATATTTTTTCATTAAACGTGGATTTTTTAAAAATATTTTTTCATTAATCGTGGATTTTTTAAAAATATTTTTTCATTAAACGTGGATTTTTTAAAAATATTTTTTCATTAAACGTGGATTTTTTAAAAATATTTTTTCATTAAACGTGGATTTTTTAAAAATATTTTTTCATTAAACGTGGATTTTTTAAAAATATTTTTTCATTAAACGTGGATTTTTTAAAAATATTTTTTCATTAAACGTGGATTTTTTAAAAAATATTTTTTCAATAATCGTGGATTTTTTAAAAAATATTTTTTCAATAATTGTGGATTTTTTAAAAAATATTTTTTCAATAATCGTGGATTTTTTAAAAAATATTTGTTCAATAATCGTGGTTTCTTTAAAAAAATATTTTTTCAATAATCGTGGATTTTTTAAAAAATATTTTTTCAATAATCGTGGATTTTTTAAAAAATATTTTTTCAATAATCGTGGATTTTTAAAAAAATATTTTTTCAATAATCGTGGATTTTTTAAAAAATATTTTTTCAATAATCGTGGATTTTTTAAAAAATATTTTTTCAATAATCGTGGATTTTTTAAAAAATATTTTTTCAATCATCGTGGATTTTTTAAAAAATATTTTTTCAATAATCGTGGATTTTTTAAAAAATATTTTTTCAATAATCGTGGATTTTTTAAAAAATATTTTTTCAATAATCGTGGATTTTTTAAAAAATATTTTTTCAATAATCGTGGATTTTTTAAAAAATATTTTTTCAATAATCGTGGATTTTTTAAAAAATATTTTTTCAATAATCGTGGATTTTTTAAAAAATATTTTTTCAATAATCGTGGATTTTTTAAAAAATATTTTTTCAATAATCGTGGATTTTTTAAAAAATATTTTTTCAATAATCGTGGATTTTTTAAAAAATATTTTTTCAATAATCGTGGATTTTTTAAAAAATATTTTTTCAATAATCGTGGATTTTTTAAAAAATATTTTTTCAATAATCGTGGATTTTTTAAAAAATATTTTTTCAATAATCGTGGATTTTTTAAAAAATATTTTTTCAATAATCGTGGATTTTTTAAAAAATATTTTTTCAATAATCGTGTATTTTTTAAAAAAATATTTTTTCAATAATCGTGTATTTTTTAAAAAATATTTTTTCAATAATCGTGGATTTTTTAAAAAATATTTTTTCAATAATCGTGGATTTTTTAAAAAATATTTTTTCAATTATCGTGGATTTTTAAAAAAATATTTTTTCAATAATCGTGGATTTTTTAAAAAATATTTTTTCAATAATCGTGGATTTTTTAAAAAATATTTTTTCAATAATCGTGGATTTTTTAAAAAAATATTTTTCAATAATCGTGGATTTTTTAACAAATATTTTTTCAATAATCGTGGATTTTTTAACAAATATTTTTTCAATAATCGTGGATTTTTTAAATAATATTTTTTCAATAATCGTGGATTTTTTAACAAATATTTTTCAATAATCGTGGATTTTTTAAATAATATTTTTTCAATAATCGTGGATTTTTTAAATAATATTTTTTCAATAATCGTGGATTTTTTAACAAATATTTTTCAATAATCGTGGATTTTTTAAATAATATTTTTTCAATAATCGTGGATTTTTTAAATAATATTTTTTCAATAATCGTGGATTTTTTAACAAATATTTTTCAATAATCGTGGATTTTTTAAATAATATTTTTTCAATAACCCTGGATTTTTTTAAAAAAATATTTTGTCATTAATCGTGGATTTTTTAAAAAATATTTTTTTAATAATCGTGGATTTTTTAGAAAATATTTTTTCAATAATCGTGGATTTTTTAAAAAATATTTTTTCAATAATGGTGGATTTTTTAAAAAATACTTTTTCAATAATGGTGGATTTTTTAAAAAATACTTTTTCAATAATCGTGGATTTTTTAAAAAATATTTTTTCAATAATCGTGGATTTTTTAAAAAATATTTTTTCAGTAATCGTGGATTTTTCAAAAAATATTTTTTCATCTTTAAAAAAATATTTTTTCATTAATTGTGGATTTTTTAAAAAATATTGTTTCGATAATCGAGGATATTTTAAAAAATATTGTTCAATAATCGAGGATATTTTAAAAAATATTTTTTTCAATAATCTTGCATTTTTTAAAAAATATTTTTTCAATAATCGTGGAATTTTTAAAAATATTTCTTCAATAATCGTTCATTTTAAAAAAAAAAAAATTTCAATAATCGTGTTTTTTTTTAAATACTTTTACAATAATAGTAGATTTTTTAAATAATATTTTTACAATAATCGTGGATTTTTTAAATAATATTTTTACAATAATCGTAGATTTTTTTAAATAATATTTTTTCAATAATCGTGGATTTTATAAAAAATATTTCTTCAATAATCGTGGATTTTTTAAAAAATAATTTTTCAATAACCGGGGATTTTTTAAAAAATATTTTTTCAATAATCGGGGATTTTTTAAAAAATATTTTTTCAATAATCGTGGATTTTTTAAAAAATATTTTTTCAATAATCGTGGATATGTTAAAAAGTATGTTTTCAATAATCGTGGATTTTTTAAAAAATATTATTTCAATAATCGGGGATTTTTTAACAAATATTTTTTCAATAATCGAGGATATGTTTAAAAGTATGTTTTCAATAATCGTGGATTTTTTAAAAAATATTATTTCAATAATCGTGGATTTTTTAAAAAATATTATTTCAATAATCGAGGATATGTTAAAAAGTATTTTTTCAATAATCGTGGATTTTTTAAAAAATATTTTTCCAATAATCGTGGATTTTATTTTAACACGTTCGCGGACGCAAACAAATTCAGAGACGTGAAAAAGGTGACACCCAATTATTTTCGAAATTAGTTTTTTGTTTTTATTTATTAATAATTGATTATTATTATTATTTTTTATTTATTATAGAATGTGTCTTGTTGAAAAAAATCGTATTATGTATATTAATCACCAAAATATAAGATTGTATACAAGTAAATGAACAAAAATTGGCTGACAATGTGAATGCTATAGCATTCACGTCGTTTTGCATCGGAATGCTATAGCATTCACGCCCGCGAACGTGCTAAATATTTTTTCAATAATCGTGGATTTTATTTTAAATATTTTTTCAATAGTCGTGGATTTTATTTTAAATATTTTTTCAATAATCGTGGATTTTGTTTTAAATATTTTTCAATAATCGTGGATTTTTTATTTTTTTTTTCAATAGTCGTGGATTTTTTAAATTGTTTTATAATAATCGTGGATTTTTTAAATTTTTTTATAATAATCGTGGATTTTTTAAAAAGCCGTGCATTTTTTAACAAATATTTTTTTCGATAATCGTACATATTTTAATAAATATTTTTTTCAATGATCGTGGATTTTTTGACAAATATTTTTCGATAATCGTGGATTTTTTAACAAATATTTTTTTCAATAATTGTGGATTTTTAAAAAATATGTTTTTCAATAATTGTGGATTTTTAAAAAATATGTTTTTCAATAATTGGGGATTTTTTGAAAAATATTTTTTAATTTTGTTTTCAATAATCGTGGATATTTTAAAAAATATTTTTTCAATAATCGTGGATTTTTAAAAAATATTTTTTCAATAATCGTGGATTTTTTAAAAAATATTTTTTCAATAATCGTGGATTTTTTAAAAAATATTTTTTAAAAAATATTGTGTTTTTAAAAATATATTTTTTCAATAATCGTGGATTTTTCTAAAAAATATTTTTTCAACAATCGGGAATATTTTAAAAATATATTTGTTCAATAATCGTGGCATTTTTAAAAAAATATATATTTTTTTCAATTATCATGGATTATTTAAAAAATTATTTTTCAATAATCGTGGATTTTTTAAAAAATATTTTTTCAATAATCGTGGATTTTTTAAAAAATATTTTTTCAATAATCGTGGATTTTTTAAATAATATTTTTTCAATAATCGTGGATTTTTTAAAAAATATTTTTTCTATAATTGTGGATTTTTTAAAAAATATTTTTTCAATAATCGTGGATTTTTTAAAAAATATTTTTTCTATAATTGTGGATTTTTTAAAAAATATTTTTTCAATAATCGTGGATTTTTTAAATAATATTTTTTCAATAATCGTGGATTTTTTAAAAAATATTTTTTCAATAATCGTGGATTTTTTAAATAATATTTTTTCAATAATCGTGGATTTTTTAAAAAATATTTTTTCAATAATCGTGGATTTTTTTAAAAATATATTTTTTCAATATTTTTTTATCTTTAAAAAATATTTTTTCAATAATCGTGGATTTTTAAAAAATATTTTTTCAATAATCGTGGATTTTTTAAAAAATATTTTTTCAATAATCGTGGATTTTTTAAAAAATATTTTTTAAAAAATATTGTGTTTTTAAAAATATATTTTTTCAATAATCGTGGATTTTTCTAAAAAATATTTTTTCAACAATCGGGAATATTTTAAAAATATATTTGTTCAATAATCGTGGCATTTTTAAAAAAATATATATTTTTTTCAATTATCATGGATTATTTAAAAAATTATTTTTCAATAATCGTGGATTTTTTAAAAAATATTTTTTCAATAATCGTGGATTTTTTAAAAAATATTTTTTCAATAATCGTGGATTTTTTAAATAATATTTTTTCAATAATCGTGGATTTTTTAAAAAATATTTTTTCTATAATTGTGGATTTTTTAAAAAATATTTTTTCAATAATCGTGGATTTTTTAAATAATATTTTTTCAATAATCGTGGATTTTTTAAAAAATATTTTTTCAATAATCGTGGATTTTTTAAATAATATTTTTTCAATAATCGTGGATTTTTTAAAAAATATTTTTTCAATAATCGTGGATTTTTTAAAAAAATATTTTTTCTATAATTGTGGATTTTTTAAAAAATATTTTTTCAATAATCGTGGATTTTTTAAATAATATTTTTTCAATAATCGTGGATTTTTAAAAAATATTTTTTCAATAATCGTGGATTTTTTTAAAAATATATTTTTTCAATATTTTTTTATTTTTTAAAAAATATTTTTTTAATAATTTTGAATTTTTTAAAAAATATGTTTTTTCAATATTTGTTTATTTTTTTAAAAAATATTTTTTCAATAATTTTGAATTTTTTAAAAAATATTTTTTCAATAATTTTGAATTTTTAAAAAAAAAATATTTTTTCAATATTTGTGAATTTTTTAAAAAATATTTTTCAACAATCGTGGATGTGATTGTTTTAAGTGGATTTTTTAAAAAACATTCTTTCAATAATCGTGGATTTTTAAAAAAATATTTTTTTCCGCACATATCAGCCGAGAACTGAACCAGAACAGAACGTATGGAATGTATGGGGTATCAGTCAGGTGTGGTACTGCCGAGATAGAGTTGCTGAACGTATACATCCCGCCGAGAAATAGCTGTGTCTCAGATTACTAGCCTGACATTAGCCCGCTTTTGGAAGGTCATAATCGTCTGGCCCTGGCGGACTTTAATGCACATCATGAAATGTGGCATTCGGTCATCGGAAACGACCTGAGGGGTACAGCGCTGGCGGACAAGATTGATAGCTCTATGTTTTGCACGGTCAATGAGGACGCACCCACCATAATTAGAGGAGAGTGCCACAGTTCGCCAGACATAATCATCGTGTCACCTGGTCTAACAAATGACGTCACCTGGCAACCCGTCATTTCCCTTGGATCAGACCATCTCCCCATAATTGTCTCCATTAGCACACCACCCGATTTCATCATCTCTGAACGCCGCACGTTCGTCAATCATAGGAAAGCTGATTGGCCGAGTTTCAGAGAGTTCACCAATCACCGCTGCAGAGGACTGCCCAATCCTTCTGATGTTCGGGTAGCGGAAAGGACGTTCCGAAACATCATCACTGCTGCAGTCGCTCGCCATATCCCTGCTGGTCGAATATCCGAAGTAAGACCAAACTTCCCAGCAGAGGCGACGGGATTAGCAAATGAGCGTGTTGAGCTTCGTCGAGCCAACCCCAATGACCGCAGAGTCAGGGAGCTGACACTGGAAGTTAAAAGGCTGGTCGGCGAACATAATCGGAACAAGTGGTTAAATCATCTGAAGAGTTGCAACATTGGAGCCGGTATAAGTAAATTGTGGGCAACGGTTAAGTCACTCTCGAACCCTGGAAGGCTGAAAGTATAGTTTGGCGACCTGAAGAGGTGCGCAAGTTATTTCAATCGACAGTTTGTCGAGAACCCCGAGAGTAATAGGGCGAAGAGGAGAGTATTACGTCGCATCAGATCTCTTCCTGCCGAGGATAAACCACCACAGTTTACAATGGATGACGTTGCGAATGCCATCAGGAACGCTAAATCATCCAAAGCGTTGGGCCCTGATGGAATCTTCATGGTAATGCTGAAGCAGATGGATGCGGGAGTGAAGTATCTCACTAATGTTCTCAACTTGTCGCTAGCCACCCTCATTTTGTTCACCATTGCTCAGCCTATCAGGTAGGATTGGATAGAATTTAGTTTGATACGATTTTTCAAGACCACCCCATTCATCGCAGCAGAAGAATTAATTAAATCTGGACAATGCAGCCGCCTAAATTTGCATTGGAAAATACATACATAGGAACGAACATATTTCCGTTGCTATGATAACGAATTGAGTATTTGATCTGGTAGAAATATTGCACATCGAAAAATTTCTTCCAAGCGTATATCAAATTCCATGAGGGGTATCTCCCCCACAAAAGTTCAACATATTGGCTTAGTGCAGTTTAAGGACTGTTCACGTATTCTTTAGAAATTTTCATCGAAGGTAACAAACAAAGAGCTCTAAAAAATCCTACGGTGTTCAACTAAAATGGCTGTTTGGCACGACAACTATCGAAAGGAATAACTTCCAAAATAAAATCCTCCATTCCTTCCTAGTACGCAAAAATACATCTTCTGAACTTTTTGTTTTTTTACATTTGAAACCACTGTCCGGCAACGGCAATCTCGCTCATAATTTCTGTTCTGTTCCCATGCAACGACGAATAATCATTCATGATAAATGTATGCGGAAGTAAGCGTGTTGTAAAATGTGTCTCTATAGCTGAGAGAAGACTTTCAATATAACGAACACATACACACACATATATGTACAACAATTCTTTTTACGCCCACACTTAAAGATAGGCCGTGAGAGATATGAAGTGAACTTAGTTGTCGTGTAGTTAGTTAGTGTGTGTGTGTGTTGTCGCGTTTGTTTGTAAACTAAATAGAAAAATTGTTTACAAATCCAAGAAATGCACACGTGTACACATACAAAAACAAATGCAATTATTACACATTTAACACACACACACACACTGAGTGTTTTAAGGTAAACGGCAACCCTGTTAATCGCATAAACATTTGGTTTGGTTTTCTGTTCTTTTTTTTTTTTTTTTTTGCAAATTCATTGGCTATTGTTAATGGTCAGTAATTGAAAAATGAAAAATAAAAAAATGAAAGTGTGGTCATATTATAAACTATAGAATTTTATTTGGATGGCATATCTATAAACAAAATTATACTTTAGATCATATAAAGGAATATCGTAATGAAAGTGCAAAGAGATTGATTCGTAAAACTAGAATTTCAATATTACATAGGTGTCAGTGCTGCAAATTAATAAGTCAGGGTTTAGGAAATCAGTGAATAGAAATATTTAATAATATATTCTACCTATAGAAGAAGAAAGGTCCTATAGAAGCACCCTAAAAGAAAGGGCGTATAGAAGCGTCCTTTCTTTCGGAAATGGTCTATAGAAACACCCTATATTTGAGAAAGGGTCACTAGAAGCACCCTTTCCTTCAAAAAGGGTCACTAGAAGCACCCTTTCCTTCAATGGAAGCACCCTTTCTTTTAGAAAGGGTCAATGGAAGCACCCTTTCTTTTAGAAAGGGTCACTGGAAACACCCTTTATTTTAGAAAGGGTCACTGGAAACACCCTTTATTTTAGAAAGGGTCAATGGAAGCACCCTTTCTTTTAGAAAGGGTCAATGGAAGCACCCTTTCTTTTAGAAAGGGTCAATGGAAGCACCCTTTCTTTAAGAAAGGGTCAATGGAAGCACAATTTCTTTTAGAAAGGGTCAATGGAATCACCCTTTTTTTAGAAAGGGTCAATGGAAGCAATAGAAGGACCCTTTCTTTTAGAAAGGGTCAATGGAAGCACCCTTTCTTTTAGAAAGGGTCAATGGAAGCACCCTTTCTTTTAGAAAGGGTCAATGGAAGCACCCTTTCTTTTAGAAAGGGTCAATGGAAGCACCCTTTCTTTTAGAAAGGGTCAATGGAAGCACCCTTTCTTTTAGAAAGGGTCAATGGAAGCACCCTTTCTTTTAGAAAGGGTCAATGGAAGCACCCTTTCTCTCGGAAAGGGTCAATAGAAGCACCCTTTCTTTCCGAAAGGGTCAATAGAAGCACCCTTTCTTTCGGAAAGAGTCAATAGAAGCACCCTTTCTTTCGGAAAGAGTCAATAGAAGCACCCTTTCTTTCGGAAATGGTCAATAGAAGCACCCTTTCTTTCGGAAATGGTCAATAGAAGCACCCTTTCTTTCGGAAAGGGTCAATAGAAGCACCCTTTCTTTCGGAAATGGTCAATAGAAGCACCCTTTCTTTCGGAAAGGGTCAATAGAAGCACCCTTTCTTTCGGAAATGGTCAATAGAAGCACCCTTTCTTTCGGAAAGGGTCAATAGAAGCACCCTTTCTTTCGGAAAGGGTCAATAGAAGCACCCTTTCTTTCGGAAAGGGTCAATAGAAGCACCCTTTCTTTCGGAAAGGGTCAATAGAAGCACCCTTTCTTTCGGAAAGGGTCAATAGAAGCACCCTTTCTTTCGGAAAGGGTCAATAGAAGCACCCTTTCTTTCGGAAAGGGTCAATAGAAACACCCTTTCTTTCGGAAAGGGTCAATAGAAGCACCCTTTCTTTCGGAAAGGGTCAATAGAAGCACCCTTTCTTTCGGAAAGGGTCAATAGAAGCACCCCTTTCTTTCGGAAAGGGTCAATAGAAGCACCCTTTCTTTCGGAACGGGTCAATAGAAGCACCCTTTCTTTCGGAAAGGGTCAATAGAAGCACCCTTTCTTTCGGAAAGGGACAATAGAAGCACCCTTTCTTTTGGAAAGGGTCAATAGAAGCACCCTTTCTTTCGGAAAGGGTAAATAGAAGCACCCTTTCTTTCGGAAAGGGTCATTAGAAGCACCGTTTCTTTCGGAAAGGGTCAATAGAAGCACCCTTTATTTCGGAAAGGTTCAATAGAAGCTCCCTTTCTTTCGGAAAGAGTCAATAGAAGCACCCTTTCTTTGAGAAAGGGTCAATAGAAGCACCCTTTCTTTTAGAAAGGGTCAATAGAAGCACCCTTTCTTTTAGAAAGGTCAATAGAAGCACCCTTTCTTTTAGAAAGGATCAATAGAAGCACCCTTTCTTTCGGAAAGGGTCAATAGAAGCACCCTTTCATTCAGAAAGAGTCACTAGAAGCAACCTTTATTTGAGAAGGGGTTTATAGAAGCACCCTTTATTTGAGAAGGGGTTTATAGAAGCACCCTTTATTTGAGAAGGGGTTTATAGAAGCACCCTTTGTTTGAGAAAGGGTTTATAGAAGCACCCTTTATTTGAGATAGGGTTTATAGAAGCACCCTTTATTTGAGAATGGGTCAACAGAAGCACCCTTTCTTTTGCAAAGGGTCAATAGAAGCACCCTATCTTTTGGAAAGGGTCACTAGAGGTATCCTTTCTTTTAGAAAGGGTCAAAGGGGAAAGGTGTTGTTGGCTAGCATCTATTGTAGATTTAGCTTGCCTCTGGAGCCTTGTCTTGGGTATATGGATGCGGTACTACTCCTTGAGAGTAGTTGTCCGCTAATCCTCGGTTTAGACGCTAATGCAACCTTCTCTTTGTGGTTCTCGAAGATGGCCGGTCACACATCTGGCCAGCAGAACCGCACAAGAAGAGAGTTACTAAGTGAATGGGCCTGGTGGTCTTAAATGAGCCCTCGGTTACCTTTGATGGTCCATCCGGTGTAAGCGACATTGACGTGACGGTTGCAAATGTGACAGCAATGACGGCTTACCAGTTTAGTTGGCAGATTAGTGAAGACTGGGGTACTAGTGACGATAAGCTCATTGAGATTATGGTCACGCCACGGGGAAGGACGCGGGCGACTGAGCGTTTCGGGGTTGGATGGGAGGAGACGTGAACTGGGACCATTATGCGAACTGTGTCAGGGAAGCAGCTATGCCATTAGCGGAATTCAGGGCACTGACGTTAGATGACCAGGTCAGCAGGTTGAATGAGGAGCGTCAATGACGTACTCCTTGGCAGACGCCGTCAGATGAATCCAAGTAAGGTCAAATGGTGGACCCGTGAGCTGGGTCTGATGCGGAGGGGAGTTGCGAGCCTGAGGAAGCGTTTCCAAAGGGCAAGACGAACCAATGCGGAAGATCTGGCTCAGCGTAAAGCTGAGTTCCTTGCTGCTCTTAGGACGTACAAGGACGAGCTATCTTGGAGTCAAGAAGACCATTGGAGGAGATTCATACAGGACAACAGGGATGATCCCTGGGGAAAGGTATACCGTGTGTGCCGACATGGTGGGTCTAAGCGTCAGGTTGACCTAAAGGCCTAGCGTCTTGGCTCCACGTCGACAGCCTTGGGGTGGGCGGGAAACGTAGGGATTTTGCTGGGGTCTTTCTTCCCAAGATCGGAGACTCATTCACCTCCCCCGCTTGTGTGGGAGCTGGGTGAGCCTCCGGACTTGGAGCGTAATGAAATTGCGGACAGTATTTGCCGAATTAGGAGTAGAAAATCGCCAGGTATTGGCGGTATGACCGTAAGGATGTATAAAGTCATCTGGAAGGTCATGCCTAAGTATATTGAGTCCATTCTTGGTGGTTGCATTAACCAGGGGTACATCCCGCGTGCGTGGAAGGAAGCTCGCTTCGTGGTGCTCCTTAAGTCGCCTGATCGGGTGAGGAGTAATCCTCGCTCGTATCGGGGCATAGGCTTTTCCCAGTGCTGGAGAGGATTATGGTGGCAAGGCTTGGGGAGTGCCGCGGCGTTAGTCCTTCACCGCATCAGTTTGACTTTGTCACGGGTAGAGGTACGGTGGACGCGTGGATGCATGTGCAGAACAGTCTGAGCGGGTCAAGTGCCAAATATGTCTTAGGCATATTGGTAGACTTTAAGAGCGCATTTGACTTCCTTACGTGGGATAGCGTGCTCGCAAAGCTGTCTGAGATTGGGTGTCGGGAGTTTGTTCTCTGGTCGAGTTATTTCAGTGGACGAAGGGCTTGTGTCGTGGGAGCCAATGAGACGATCTGGGCAGATGTGGAGCGATGCTGCCCGCAGAGGTCTATCTGTGGTCCATTTATTTGGAACCTCATGATGGATTCTCTGCTGCGGGAGATCTGTGCGTAGGCTGATGACCTCCTTATCATGATCGAAGGTGAAACTCGTGTCGAAGTGGAACATCGTGCTGAGGAGGACATGGGCATCGTGGGGGTCTGGAGTGACCGAGTGGGTGTTGAGGTGTTTAAGGAGAAGACTGAGCTAATGCTATTGAAAGGCAGATTAGCGCACAGTCGATCTCGCCACGTTCGATTTGGCGACCACGGCATACGATATTTCAAGCAAGTTAGGTACCTTGGAATAACGATGGCCGAGAGAATGAACTTCCTGCCGCACTTTGATCGTTTGAAGGACAAGTTCATTGCTGTTGCTGGTATGGTCAGAAGGGTCTTGTGGACCGACTAGGGTTTGAGCAGACGTTCCGTGCGCACCATATATAGTGGACTTTTTGTTGCCTGTGCAACATATGGTGCGCCTGTATGGTTTGCCGCAGCAGAATCTGTTGTTGGGCGTAGGAAGCTCTTGTCGTGTCAACGAGTGGTTATGTTAGCATGTCTGCCAATGTGTCGCACTGTGTCTACGGACGCAATGCAGGTGCTACTTGGCGCCCTGCCCTTTGACCTGGAAGCGAGATGTATGACTGTTCTGTAGAAGCTGAAGTGTGGCTTGAAACTGTCTGAGGATGGTTGGCTCGGGCCTTCTGATTTGGTGGATGGGGATGTTAGGCGGCGCAATGCAATTCTTCGGGAGCGTGCTGTTGTTAGGTGGCGGACTAGGTGGACGGACAGTGAGAAAGGGAAGGTTACGTACGAATTTATTCGTGACGCTACGTTCGTACTGGACCGCCCAGACTTCAGCTTTAGCATGAGTCTGGTATTCTTACTGACGGGGCATGGCTCTCTAAATGCATTTTTATATGCTAGAGGCCTGTCCGGGACAGGCTTTATGTGGGTGTGGGATGACTGAAGACTGGCGGCATATACTAACGGAATGCCGGTACTATGATAACAGTTGGCACTGTGAGGTAGACCGTAAGGTAGGTACTCACATAAAGCACCACGAGGTATACAGTCGATACAGTCCTTTTTATTATCTTTTATCCCATGATCACTAGCAAAGTTTGTGCTACCTTATCAGCAGAAACCTCCGTATCATTTTTGTAATGTTTTTCTTTTAATAATCCCAATTAATAATCTGCATCAACTCGATTTAAGTCAACATAAATATTCATAGATAATTTAAAATGCTACCAACCTACTTTAGAAAAGCATACAAATGTGTGAGGATATATTCGTATGTATGTAAAAATCATTATCTAGAATGCAAATATCAATACAAACTGAACGATTTACGATTATTTAGTAGCTTGGGTAAGGAGGAGGAGATATCTGTGTGGATTGTTATGAAGAAAACACAAAATATGGGTCATTGAGATGTGCGGCGAGAGTGTGTGTTTGAGTGTGTGTGCTGTTGGTATTGTTTTTAAATCATTAAATAATGATTTGAGCTTCGATGTAGACATCAGAGATTGACTTTTAGTAAGAGAATGAGAGGGCTCTCAGTTCGCCACGATCAAGCAGTGTAAACTAACTGATAAGCCAAATAAAACTGAGATTGACAGGGTGTTACATATTTTGTGATTACTGAATCATAAAAGACTGTTAGGTTTGAATTTGGGAATTTAAAAGTTATTTAATATAGGGTGATTCAAAAAAAAAGAAATTAAATTAACTGTAAACTCGCTATGATACGATTTGTTGGTACACTACTCTTCTGCCTAATACCTTTTAATAAAGTTGTTGTTTTTCTTTATTAACAAAAAATGTTTAGGAGAAATAACCTTCCTTCCTCATAACGAACACAATAGAAACCACAAACTAATACAGAACCTGGATATTCTGGATTTGGATAGCAGTAAGCATCTGTGGATGTTATTTGAAGAAAAGGGCTTATACTGATAATTCTCTTCTGCAATATTTTATGTACCCATGACAGTTTAAATACTAAATTTCAGTCATATCGGTGGTATATTGAGGCCACAACTTTCAAAATACCGTAAATCGGGAGGTACTGTCCTATAGGGCCATTTGAGGACGTCGACCCTGCCGACACATTTCAAGTGGAATGTTTAATACCCCTATCAAAAACTTAATACCAAATATCAGCTATTTCGGTGGGGAACGAAGACTAACTATAAAATAACAGTAATTTCGATGGGATGGGTGACGTAGGGGATGGAAGATACCAAGCAACGGTCCTGACCGGTTTTAACATGGCAAAGCCCAGGATTTATCTTGGTCCCTCTTTCATCTCAAGTGGACACTGACCTCCCCGTGGTGTCACCTGGGGAACTGCCTTTAACACCCGTTAAAGGTAGTGAGCTAACATGTGCCGCGCGTTCTCCCATAAGAACGTTAAAAACTTGGGTTTGGGCGTCGGTTAGTAACCCTCCCCTAGAAAAAACAGCCTACTATGAAAAAACGAAAGAAAAGAAAAACAACCCCCTCTAAAGTTGACGAACCCCGCAAACGTTTTAAGGACCATGATCTGGGAATCTGCACCTGGAATGTTCGCACTCTTTATAGAGAAGGTGCAGTCTTCGCATTGGCAGACGTACTTGAAAAGTACAAGACCGATATTACTGCCATACAGGAAATACGATGGATTGGGAAAGGCGTCACAACAACACCTAAAGGTGACGCACTGTATTATAGCTGCCATGACGTAAAGCATGAGTTTGGTTGCGGATTCGTAGTTAGTCGGAGACTAAAACATCTGGTATCCAGCTTCACCCCAGTGAATGAAAGACTTGCTGCAATTCGAATAAAAGCTAAATTCTTCAACATCAGCTTTATTTGCGCTCATGCACCCACTGAAGAAAAGGACGAACAGACCAAACATATATTTTACAAGCGCTTAGAAGAAACTTATAACCGTTGCCCTGCCCATGACATTAAAATTATTTTAGGCGATTTTAATGCCAAAATTGGAAAGGAGAATATCTTTGGCCCAACAGTCGGGAAATTCAGTCTCCACAGTGAAACATCTGACAATGGTATGAAACTGATAGACTTTGCAACTGCAAAAAACATGGTAGTTAGCAGTACCAGATTTAATCATCTCGATATTCACAAGGGCACCTGACTGTCTCCAGATCAGAAAACAAGAAATCAAATTGATCACGTTATGATAGATGGAAGACATTCATCGAGCGTGTTGGATGTACGATCTTTCCGAGGCGCAAACATTGATTCGGACCACTACCTTGTTGCAGCAATGGTACGTACCCGTCTAAACGTTGTAAATAAAGCACGAACAGGCACAACGCGGAAGTTGGACATCGATAGGCTGCAAACACAACAGATAGCCACAGCATATTCCACTCAACTAGCCCAATTGCTTAACGTGAGCACTCCTAGTCCCGATAACATATCAGCGCAATGGCAAAGCATTGCCCACTCCATGCAAACAACCGCAAAATCCACACTTGGATACCAGAGGCCTCCGCCAAGGAATCCATGGTATGATCAGGAGTGTCGTGCTGCCACCGAAGAGAAAAATGCGGCATATAGGGCTACTTTACAATCCGTAGCAACGCGTGGCGCACGAGAGAGATACAGGGAGAAAAGGAGAGAGGAGAAACGTCTTTCCCGCAGGAAAAAGAGAGAGATGGAAAAGCGGGAGGGTGAAAAAATCGAGATGTACAGGAGCCAGAATGATGTCCGAAAATTCTACCAAAGAGTCAAGCATCAAACTGATGGCTTTGGTACAGGCACATCCAGGTAAGGACCAGAAAGGTAATTTGGTAACTGATACAGATAGTGTACTCAGGATATGGAAAGAACATTTTTCAAAAATGTTGGTATCCAATAACAGCGAAGACGACGAAGATACCACAGTCCCAATCCCAGAAGATGGTGTAGAATGTATACCGCCCAGCCAAGATGAGGTAAAGACAGCAATAAATCGGCTGAAGAATAATAAGGCAGCAGGAGCCGATGGCTTACCAGCCGAGTTGTTCAAAACCGGAGGCTAGTTAGCAACATCTGGCAGGAAGAACGAGTACCCGACGATTGGAACCTGAGTATCCTGTGCCCCGTCCACAAGAAGGGAGATAAGACTGTATGCTCTAACTATAGGGGCATAAGTCTACTCCATATTGCCTACAAGATCGTGTCAGGGATATTGTGCGAACGACTAAAGCCTATGGTCAATGAGATAATTTTACCATACCAATGCGGCTTTAGACCTGGCAAGTCCACCATTGACCAGATATTTACCCTGCGACAAATCCTGGAGAAGACCCAAGAGATGCAGATCGACACCTACCACCTTTTTGTCGATTATAAAGCAGCCTTCGACAGCCCGCTGCGTTCAAATGTATTCCAAGCCATGTCTGAATTTGGTATCCCCGCAAAACTCATCCGTCTTTGCAAAATGACTTTAACTGACACGAGGTCCTCAGTTAAAATAGGAAAGAACCTCTCCGAAGAGTTTTGTTCCCAAAGAGGTTTCAGACAAGGAGACAGCCTTTCGTGTGATCTCTTTAACATCCTGCTGGAAAAGGTTATACGGGAGGCAAACGTCAAAAGAAGTGGCACAATCTACACCAATAGCCACATGTTACTTGCTTATGCTGATGATATAGACATCATAGGCCGATCAGTAAAAGAAGTAACTGATACCTTTATGAAGGTCGAAGGAGAATCTGCTAAAGTGGGTCTGGCGGTAAACGGTGAGAAGATCAAGTTGATGGTGTCGACGCGCAATGCGTCCATTGAGCTCAGACCGACTGTGGAAGTTGGTTCCTATAATATTGAGGTAGTAAAAGACTTCGTCTACCTCGGCACCTCCGTAAACACAACAAACGACATCAGTTGTGGAATAAAAAGAAGAATTATATTGGCCAACAGATGCTACTTTGGTTTAAGTAAGCAGTTCAAAAACAAAGCCACATCTCGTCAAACAAAAATAATGCTCTACAAAACACTGATACTACCTGTGCTGATACTGCTGTGCTGCTTTGGAGCCATAGCCTGGGTACTTGCGCAAGCATACATGGCAGTGCTTGGTGTGTTTGAGAGAAAAATTCTTCGAAAGATCTACGGACCAATTTGCGTTGACGGTGAATATCGACGTCGCATGAACCACGAGCTGTATCTGCTGTACAACGACATCAATATTGTTAAACGTATCGAGATGCAGCGATTGCGTTGGCTAGGCCATATCATAAGAATGAGCGATGATGACCCCTGCCAAAAAGGTGTATAAACACGGACCGCTTGGCGGTGCACGCAGAATTGGCCGGCCAAGGAATAGATGGCGCAAACAAGTGGATGATGAGATGAAAAGGCGCGGTATTCCAGAAAGCGAAGCAACAAATAGAGAGAATTGGAGATCTTTTCTTAGTTCGGTCTATAGAACAAATGTTCTGTAATGGGCCAGCTAAGTAAGTAAGTAATTTCGATGGGATATTGAGCAGTAACCTTCAAAATACCGAAAATCGGGAGTTACCGTTCTATGGGGCTATATGAAGACATGGACCTATACCGACAAATGAGGCTAAAACCTTCAATATAACGAAAATTTGGATAAACAGTTCTATGGGTGGTACTTCAAAACGTGGATGTATACCGACAAATTTCTGAGGGAAATTTTTGTTGACCACTGAGAACCCCATAACCAAATTACAGCCAATTTAGGTCGAAAATGTAGATACAAACTTTAAAATGCTTGAAATCGGGTGGTACCACTTATAGGGGCTACACCAAAACCTGGACATATATCCACAATTGTTGGTGGGGAAGTTTCTGTACCATTGGGAACTCCAAATGCCACATTACAGCCAATTCGGTCTAAGAATGAAGATACAATCCTTAAAAGATTTCAAATCGGGTGGTACCGCTATATGGGGGCTGTACCAAGACTTGGTCCTATGTCCTCGATTTTTGGTGGGGAAGTTTCTGTACCATTGGGAACTCCAAATGCCACATTACAGCCAATTCTTAAAAGATTTGAAATTGGGTGGTACCGCTATATGGGGGGCTATACCAAAACCTGGGGGTGGTACCTGAACCGAGTACCACCTTCGATATTCTATTCGAAGAAATATTACATAACCCAAAGTGAGGACGAACGCAGTATTCGGTTCCAGGATTTTTACACCTTCCGGCTGTTTTCTCAATAAGTATGGACTTGTCTCTGAAAAAAAGCTTTTACCGTCGTAATTGAGGCAGCGACTGCAAGTTGCTTCAATAAAATTCAAAGTGATTCGAGAGCAGGTCTTAAAGTGAATTTATCCAAAATTTTGTGTGGAAGCTACCCGAAGGAGTGGACAAATATAGTCCACATTCGAACCTGATCTATATCTAGTAGATATATTAGGAAGTGTAAAGTATTGGGTGCCACCGTGGTGCAATGGTATACACACGCGCCTTGCACGCAGAAGGTCGTGGGTTCGATTCCCCGGCTAGGCAACATCAGATTTTCAACGGTGGCAAAATACCCCTCAGTAATGTTGGCGACATTTCCTGAGTATTTCAGCCATGTAAAACTTCTCTACAAGTGGTGTCTTAGGACACGCCGTTCGGACTCGGCGATAAACTGTAGGTCCCATATCATTGAGCTAATATGATTCGGGTTGCACTCATTGATATTAAAGAAGACTCCCCTGTCCCGCCTGGGATGTTTGTGTAACAATTATATAACGTATGGACCAAATCGGTCACTACCTTCAAGAGATATCGTGCGCAATAATTTTCCGAAATTTTTTGAACTTTTGTGGGGGAGGTACCTGAAGGAGTGGACAGATATGGCATATCTTCAAATTCAAGCTAAGTTTGCAAAAAATATTACGAAATATTTTGGACCGAATCGGCAAATCCGCTCGAAAGCTATCTTGCGCTTCAACCACTACACACGGTGTCCTAGGGTTTCTTTGCCCCTTTCAGGCTATTTTCTCAGGAAGTATGAACTTGCCTCTGATGAAACTTATACCATCATATGGAGGGCAGTGAATACAAGTTGCTACAACAAAAATCAAAGCGATTCGAGAGCAGGTCCTAAACTGAACTTTTCCGAAATTTTGTGTGGGAGGTACCCGAAGGAGGGGGCCGATTGAATCCATATTGGAACCTCATATAAGTCTGGTAGAAATTTCACGATGTGCAAAGTATGGACCAAATCGGTTACTCCCTTCAAGAGTTATCGTGTGCACAAATTTTCCGAACATTTTGGAACTTTTGTGGGGGAGATACCGGAAGGAGTGGACCGATATAGCTCACCTTCGAACTTAAACTAAGTTTGGGCAAAATATTACGAAAGCCAAATTTTGGACTGAATCGGTTGATCCGTTCGAGAGTTATAGTGCGCATCAGCCAGACAGACAGACGGACGGACAATGCTCAATCGACTCCAAATTGTCTAAAACACATTTCGTCCAAACATACTTGGGGTCTAAAACAATTATTTCGATGAGGCACATTTTGCCCGTATGAAAGTGTATATACCCTCGTTAGCATAAATGCTGAGGGTATAAAAACATATTCATAATTCGTTTTCTAACTTCCCTAAAAATAAATTCTTTGTAAATGACTTATTCTGGTATTTTTAATATCATTCATATCACTTGGTGTTGAGTTTATCTAATGTTGTGAGTATTTGTGAGTCTCGATATTTTTTTTTTCTAAATACAGGGGAAAGTCTCTAGCTTACGATGAAAAAATTCCAGCTGCCCCCCTCCGCAACCCCCTTGTTCCCCTTATACCACACCTGCAAAATCGTCAAAATTCCGAAAATTGGGAGGTACGTTTATATGGGAGCTATACCTAAACTTGGACCTATGATAAACATTTTTTGAAAGGAGGTATTAAATGTACTGAGAACTCATAATGCAAAATTACAGCAAAATCGGTTGAAAAATTTAGCAAAAATAGTTAATAACGAAAATCGGGCGGTAACCTTATATGGCGGCTATACCTAAAGGTAGACCTATATTGAACATTTTTTGCGAGGAGGTGTTTCAGGACTCAAAATGCAAAATTTCAACCAAATCGGTTGGAAAATTTGTCTAAATTCTTCAAAATACCACAAATCGGGCGTTACATTTATGTGGGGGCCATATCTAAATGTGGACCAACATCCACTACAATTTTTTTCTATCTTTCTGTCTCATTGTAAACCTATGCTTTAAATTTGGAGGCGGTTAGAACTATTTTTGGCACTCCTTTCCATACAAGTGGGACCACTGTGCAATGGTCCAATACAGGTCACTCAGGAAGTAGGTGTTTTAAGAATAAATTTCTTGTTAATGTCTAGATCAAAATTTGTCACCACAGCGAATTAGATTTTTCGCGTTGCTTCAGATATTTATATTTTCTGGCTTTCCGCGAACATTTTTAGAACGACATAACATAACATTTATTTTGGTTAATTGCCTATAATAAACAACCAAAATAAAATGAGCGATTTTGCGACACATTCAAAAATATTTATGTACATATATATGTATTTACGCCAACTAACAAATCTGTTTAATTTTATAATTTCAAATCAATACACAATAATATATTTTGACATCAAAATTGGTACTCTGGTAGGGCTACTGCTTGTCCTTGTATATGACAATGTTCCAACCAGTAAACAAAATAAAAATTAAAATCAAAATCGTGTATGGTGGTCAAAGAAATGATTACTCACCATGATTTAAGATTTAAAATATCTTTATCTCAACAAATAAAGCATACTTTTAGGATTAAAAGAAAATTATTATGTTAGCAGTATTTAATTTTAATTTTGTAGTAATAATTATACATTTTTATACCTATCTAATTTACAAAATAATTTCGAAAATTAAATAAGAAAGGTTTGTCCTCGCTCTTCCTGTATATAATAGTTTTGAAGTGAATAAATCGTGGCGTATAATTGATTGCATAGATACGATAGTTTGTTACTCATTCGTACTCAGTACTACACTACGAGTATTTTTTCAAAATTACAAGAAAAATCGGGTAATAAATTAATAAAAACTGAATTTCAATTAGGGGAAAAACGTTAAATGTTACCAAAAACTATTAAAAACAAGTAAAATAAGCTTTGCCAATAGAGAGATGATAAGAAATAAAGCAAACCTAATATTAAATATTTTATTTATAATTATTTTGGTTTTATATATACAGTATAGTCTCGATAATCCGGACACTCATTAATCCGGACACAAGATTTTTTTACATTTAGACTCAGTAATCCGGACATCACATATTTGTCTTACCTCGATAATCCGGACATTAATATTTTTCCTATCGTGAGCATTAAATTCTTATTAATTTCATTGACGTTTTCGTTCTTGACAATGGCAATTGGTGTATAATAAGAAAATTTTACGGGCTGCCCAAAATACATAAGCAAGGCAATCCTCTCAGACCCATTTGTTCCACTATAAATTCTCCTGGAATCGGTCTTTGCAAATACGTCGTCAACATCTTAAAACAAATTACCATGGATTCAATCTACAATATTAAGGATGCCAAAGCTTTTAAAGAAAAGATCCAAAACATTCATGTTAATTCGGACGAAATTCTGATATCATTCGATGTGGTATCGCTCTTCCCCAGCATTCCAGTGAATTTAGCTCTGAACACTATAGAAGAAAAGTGGGAAGTTATCAAATCATTCACATCAATACCCAAATAGCTTTTCATGGATATATTGACGCTTTGTATAAAGGATACAAGATATTTTATATTTGACAATAAATCCTACAAACAAAACAAAGGTATGCCGATGGGTTCGCCTGCATCCCCAGTGCTGGCAGACATTGTAATGGAAAAACTGTTAGACTCCACAATAGAGAAAATGCACAACAAACCGAAAATCCTTACCAAATATGTTGATGATATTTTTGCAGTAATCAAGAGAGATGACATCAGTGAAACACTAGCCATCCTCAATTCTTACAATTCACAAATAAAGTTCACGATGGAAATTGAAAATGACAACCAACTACCCTACTTAGATTCAATAGTCATTAAACAGGGTTGCAAACTAAAATTGGACTGGTACCAAAAACCCACGGCATCTGGTAGACTCATCAACTATACATCAAAACACCCGAGAAAAACTATTATAAATACTGCTACGAACTTCTTTAAAAGGGTCCTAGACATAAGTGATAAAGAGTTCCACAGCAAAAATATTGACAGAATCAAAGAGATATTGAGCAAAAATAGCTTTCCTAATGAAACGATCAATAATCTTATAAAACGTGCAATAAGAATTGACAACAATAAAACGCGAGATACAAACCAAAGGATATACAAACCCATGACATATATACGGGGTTTCTCCGAACGTATAAAATACTCTAAAATCTACGACGACACCACCCATGAACTGTCTTTTAAATCTCACAATACACTAAACAATTTATTCAGTAAACTAAAAAACAAAGTAGCTGACGAAGATAAGTTTAATGTAGTATATCGCATTAAATGTAAGGGCGACAAGTCCAACATATGCCAGAAGACATACGTTGGCACTACCAAAACTAAGTTAAAGACCAGAATATCTTCGCATAAATCAGACCAAAAAGCACGGAACAAACCATTGGAACAAAAAACAGCGCTAGCAGCGCACTGCACCCTTACAGGACACGTCCCTGATTTCGATGACATCAAAACTCTAGCTCAAGAGAACAACTATCACAAACGCTTCCTCTTGAGATGTTGCACATAATCAACACACCCACAAACAAACGACTAAACTATAAAAAAGATACTGACAATTGTGCTCAAAGTTACAGGCACCTAGTAAATAAATACAAATATGCAAAACTTTAGTTAAAGTAAGTGTTTTGGACAGAAAACATCCTTTACATCCTTTAAGTAAGTTTTATATACCAAATCAGTAAAACAGTTTGTAATGTCTAATTATTGTAGTTCCCTGAAGATGATTTGAGAATCCAATCGAAATATCGGAAATAAATAAAACTTGAAAAATCAAACATCAAGTCTTTTTATTGAAAAGCCTACAGCCGAACAATACAACAACACAAAAAAAAATTTAAGTTTTTCAAAGTTTTCAGTCCAAATGTCGACTTACTAGATATCCGCTATCCGAATCTGTCAAATAATGTTCCTATCATTCAACCATTGATGACTGGCTATGATAAGCAACAGTATTTCCTGAAAAATCGATGTTGAGTGGTGGTCCTTTTTTCTAAAGGAATTAGTTCATTAGCCCTCCTATTAGTAAAAAGTCCCTTGGGGGCATGCAATGTATTTCAAGGATACTTCACCCAGAAATGTTTAAATCATTTAAATTGCTGGGATTAAAAGGTTAGTTTTCATTGTGATTTATAGCTAAAAGAGTAGAGTCCTTTTTAGGAATTTCAATAAATTTAAAACAAATTAGTATGACGCTTTTATTTTCTTTCTTTGACATTCAAAATCACCGGTGACTGAGAATTGTTGTATTGCATTCTCGTAATTATGTAACCAATAGATTTAAATTACATTTTGTCTTATTCGTAAGCTATAACATTTATATAAAACAATGTTTCTTTTTGGTTCCGTCGACGAGATTGTTGTTGTTGTAGCAGCATGTAACCTACGTAGAAGAAAGGTTTGATGCTGTGTTGGCAGCCGCTGGCCGAAACACTACGGTTTCGAGTCAATCCGGTACGAAAGAACCCGCTGCCGTGAGATGAAGGTGATGTTCATAGAAATCGCAAAATATTCCCCATAATGAGATGAGTGAATTTGAATTCTGAAGTTCTACTGCGAGTATATGTATGTATGTACAAGGGCTATGAAGTTTATATCATTAAAAAAACTATGATAAATATACACCAGTTGTAGAGAAGTTTTAGATGACAAAATTAATCAGCAAATGCCACCTAAATTACGCAGGAGGAATATAAGACGTACATTTGGTAGCCAGGGAAGCTGCTTAATATGAATTTGTTTACCTTATATGTCATGTTATTATCTACATAGTAAAAGTCCATTATCTATTTAAACGTACAAAATTATATTTGTTTGTTATTTCTCGGTAGTCCGGACAATTCGATAATCCGGATAATTTCAATTCAATGAATCAAAAATCGCACTAAAATTTTCCTCAGTATTTTTTTTCTTTTTTTTTTTTTTGCATTATTGATTGATCTCTTATGATCTAAGAGTTACATTGAAAAAAAACCGAAGTCCCACAGGCATATTAGAATGTTATTTTAGCAGATGGACGAAGGCTAAGCTTGGAAACTAGCATTTATGCCACAAATCATCGAAAATTGTATATTCGAATTATTTATTTATTTTAATGTTAATTATTTAATTCCAAACTTTCCGACTTGGCTGACAACCCTATTTTTCAATACTTGATTACAAATACTATGACAGTTTTTTTTTTATACCCTCAGCATTTATGCTAACGAGTGTATCTACTCCTTCATACGGGCAAAATGTGCCTCATCGAAATAATGGTTTTAGACCCCAAGTATGTTTGGACGCAATGTGTTTCAAACAATTTGGAGTCGATTGAGCAATGTCCGTCCGTCTGTCTGGCTGGCTGGTGCGCACGATAACTATCGAACGGATGAACCGATTCGATTCAAATTTTGGTTTTCGTAATATTTTGTCCAGACTTATTTTAAGTTCGAAGATGGGCTATATCAGTCCACTCCTTCTGGTACCTCCCCCACTTCTACCAGACTTAAATAAGGTTCCTATATGGACTCAATCGGTTCACTCCACACAAAATTTCGGAAAAGTTGAGTTTAGGACCTACACTCGAATCCCCTATACGACGGTACATGTTTCATCAGGGGCAAGTCCATACTTCCTGAGAAAATCCGTCCACTCCTTCTGGTACCTCCCTCGCAAAAGTTCTAAGCTTTTCTCTAAAATAGTGTGCACGGTAACTCTCGATGGTAGTAACCGAGTTGCTCCATACTGTGCACATCGTAATATTTCTACTAGACATAGATTAGATTCGAATATGGACTATATATGTCAACTCTTTCGGGTACCTCCCACACACAATTTCCGAAAAGTGCAGTTTAAGAATCTCTATGATTTCTGTTGTAGCAATTTGTATTCGTTGTCCCCATTACGACGCAACAAGTTTTTTCAGGGGCAAGTCTATAGTTCCTGAGAAAATGACCCGGAAGCTGTAAAACCCCTACGACATCAATAACTGGAGCGGACGGTAAGTTTCGAACGGAACAGCCGATTCGGTCCAAAGTTTGGCCTTCGTAATATTTTGTCCAAACGTGGTTTAAGTTCGAAGGTGAGCCATATCGGTCCACTCCTTCGGGTACCTACCCACAAAAGTTAAAAAAATATCATTATATCTCTAAAATGGGCATACCGATTTGGTCCAAGGGGGATCCAAAGATCTTTTAATATTTTATCCAAATGTAGTTTAACTTCCAAAATGATCCATATCGATCTTCTCTTTAGGGTACCTTCACGCAGGCTGAGGGTATATCTCTGTCGGCAAAGCCGACTCATACTTTTTTACTTGTTAAGATAGAGCTTTGTAATTCGGTATAGAAGTTTCTATTACTCCTAGGATGTTTGGTATTGCAAATTGGCTATATCGGTCCACGCCTTCATATAGCCCCCATTGTACGCTACCACCCGATTTTCGGTATTTTGAAGGTTTTGGCCTCATTATCACGCCGAAATGGCTGAAATTTGGTACTTAGTCTTCGTTGAGGGTATAAAACTTTCCCCCCCGAATTTTGTCGGCATCGGTTCACGCCTTCATATATCCCCTATAGAACGGTACCTCCCGATTTTCGGTATTTTGAAGGTTGTGGCCTCAATATTCCTCCGAATTGGCTGAAATTTGGTATTTAGTCTTTGTTGGGGGTATAAAACTTCCCTCCTTTAAATTTGTCGGTATAGGATCACGCCTTTATATAGTCCCCACTGAATGGTACCTTCCGATTTTCGGTGTTGTGAAGGTTGTGGCCTCAAAATTCTTCCGAAATGGCTGAAATTTGGTATTTAGTCTTCGTTGGGGTGCTCAAACTTCCCCTTTAAATTGTTAGGTATAGGTCCACGCCTTCATATGGGCCCATGGAAAGGTACCTCCACGGTATTTTTAAGGTTGTGACTTTAATATTCCACAAAAATGGCTGCAATTTGGTATTAAGTCTTTGTTGGTGATATAAAACTGTTAGCCAGAAATTTGCCTGTACAGGACCAAGGCTTCATATTGCCCCCATTTCTGACCAAATTTCGTCGGTTAGGTCGACGTTTCAATACAGCCCCCTTAGAACGGAAGATTGTGACGTTAATATCCCAACGAAATGACTGAAATTCGTTATTTAGTCTTCCAAGGGGTTATAAAATATTCCAGAAGAGTATTATCAGTATATATCCACGTCTTCCTATATCCCCATAGCAGCGTCCTTCTTGATTTTCGGTATTTTTTAAGTTTTAGCTACATTCTCTTACCGAAATATAGGAAATTTTGTATTTAGTCTTCTTTGAGTCTAAAAACTGTCCGCCAGAAAATTTTCGGTATAAATTGACGTTTGAAATAGCCCCCATAGTACGGTGCCTCACATTGATTTACCGAAATTGCTGAAATTTATTATTAAGTATTCTTTATACACGAAATAAACAAATTATTCCATTTTACTTCAATACAACTCGTGGTGGAGGGTATAACAAGTTTGGCCCGGTCGAACCTTACGCCGTTCTTACTTGTTTTAATTATGTTTTATTTCATTTTTGTTGTTGTAAATATTTACTCAGTTATTCACTATCAAAAACAAGTAAAAAAGTGTCAGTCGGCTTTGCCGACAGATATATACCCTCAGCCAATGTGAAGTGAAACTTTCACCTACGGACAGATTGAATGTATTTAAGGTCTCTTCTGAATTTTGTGGCCCTTTTTGGACATTTGAACTTGCCGACAATAATGTGGATTAGGAATTAACTGCACTAAGACACAAATGTTAAACTTTTGTGGAAGAGGTACCCTTAGGGAGGACCGATATGGGCCATTTTAAACGTTAAATTAAATTTTGACAAAATATTAGGAGATCCAAAGTTTGGACCAAATTGGTTGCCCCATTCAAGTGATATCGTCGTAGCATTTTTGTGACATTTTTAAAATTTTGGGGAGAAGTACCGGAAGTTGTGGACCGTTTTGCCCCATGAAACTAAGTTTGGATATATGACGAAGACAAAATGTTGGACCAAATCGGTTGAACAGTTCCAAAGTTATCGTGCTCTCCGACCGCCACATATGGTGACATAGAGGTTTTTTGCACCTTACGTGCTGTTTTCCCAAGAAATATGGACTTGCCCCTGAAAAAACTTTTACCGTCGTAATGGAGGTAGCGAATGCAAATAGCTTCAACACAAATCAAAGTGATTCGAGAGCAGGTCTTAAAGTGAACTTATCCGAAATTTTGTGTGAGTGGTACTAGAAGGAGTAGACAAATATAGTCCATATTAGACCTAGATCTGCTAGATATATTTGGATGTGCAAAGTAAGGATTACATCGGTCACTCCCTTCCAGAGCTATCGTGCGCACAATTTTTCCGAATATTTTTGAACTTTTGTGAGGGAGATACCTGAAGGAGTGGACCGATACGGCTTATCTTCGAATTTAAACTATGTTTGAACAAAATATTAGGAAGGCAAAACATACGACCGAATCGGCAGATCGGTTCGAGAGTTATCTTGCGCTCCAACCACTACACACAGTGTCATAGGGGCCTTTTGGAACTTTCAGGCTATTTTCTCAGGAAGTATGGACTTGCCCCTTCTGAAACTTGTAGCGTCGTATAGGGGGCAGTGAATAAAAGTTGCTACAAAAAAAATCAAAGCGATTCGAGAGCAGGTCCTGATCTGAACTTATTCGGCATTTTGTGTGGGAGGTTCCCGATGGAGTAGACCGACTGAGTCCATATTGGAACCTAATCTAAGTTTGGCAGACATTTAACGATGTACAAGGTATGGACCAAATTGGTTATTCCCTTCAAGAGTTGTCGTGGGCACAAATTTTTCGAACATTTTCGAACTTTTGTGGGGGGGGGGAGGGAGGGTACGGGAAGGAGTGGACCGATATGACCCATCTTCGAACTTAAACTAAGTTTTGACAAAATATTGCGAAAACCAAATTTTGGTGGATAAGTTTCTATACCATTGGGGACTCCAAATGCCAAGTTACAGCCAATTCGGCCCAAAAATTAAGGCAAAATCCTGTAACGACCCACCCTACCTGGTCCTATTTCCGGAGGAAGTGGCTACCTTCTCGCCCCAGCCGTGCTCAGTCATGGGGGGGTTGTTTTCCTCGGATAATAGCATTCGGGTCGGCTTACATAAAGTAAAATTCAAATAAGGTAGCTCTTTTTAGGGGAGTATTTCCCTTGAAATAAATAAAGTTGGGGAAGAGTAAGAAAAGGAGTAAGAGGAGTGACGTAAGAAAAGACGTGGCCTAAGATATCAGTCAGCCACTAGCGGTTCCACCTCCCACCCAACCATTCTAAAGAAGTTCATAACTCTTTAGACCCAGTTATAGAAATTCCCTTATGAATTCCCTTTCATCTTTCGTGCGAAAAAAGGCGAATTAGTTTAGTTAAAATCCATAATCAATTATATTTTTAACAATAAAATAACAAAATGTAAGTTGCAATGGTGTTAACAAGTATTTTTGATGGCGAAAATAATATGATTAGCAAATGAAATGTTGATTCAAAACAAATGGTATAGATTTAATATGGAGTTAATATATATAGAGTTAAAACTAAATTGATTGTACAGTTAATATTAAGTGTAAAACTTATATTAATTGTGTGACAAAAAAGAATATGAGTATGGGTATTAGTGATTATTCTGACCGGTGGTCATAAAAAAAATAAATAATGTATGTTATAAAGTGTCTTGCAGGGTGACCGAGCAAATACAATGAGAATATACATATATTGATTTATATTGTCGACTTACCAATAAAGATCACCGTTGTCATCAGGCCTGAGGATAATGGTTCTTTGGTCGAAATTGCTGGATGGAAAAGTTAATTAATATTCAAATTGCATCGCCCGTTTAGATGAAATTCAAGTAATTGGGATAAAACAAATGCAAAACTGTGTGTTGATTCTTAACGTGTAATAAAAACTGCATTCTCCATACAAAGATTTAATTCATGGGTTCCAAAATTATGCCTCGAAGGGCAGAGGATGATATGACCAGTACAGAAAGGATGTTATGATCTGATATCCAAATTAAATTAAATTGTTGTTATAGAGCTTTTGGTTTGGTTTAGTCCTGAAACAGGATGTTCTTGAAATGTTCGATATTCAGGATATTAGGAATATTAATATTTCTACAATTGTAGGGTAGCCAACATTGAAAAATCGCAAAATCACACAAAATTCCAAATCTTTAACTTATTTTCAAGGATTCGTCTTGCTTTCACTGATAAATTGCAAAATTCGTATATAATTTCTTGAAAAATCTTCTCCAAATTTTGAGTGACTGAAGAATTCGTTCTATGAGCGTTTTAAATGAGTTGTTCCAATTTCCATTTACAAATTAATAAGCAGGAGTCCCATTCAAAGGATATTAAAATTGCCAATCCTTAGAACACAATTTGAATATACAAGGATTTCCTTCTCAAGGGATTTTCACAATTTCCTTTAGAGGAATATAATATTTTTTTTTTTCTTTAATATTTATTTTATGTGTTCTTGTCAGGGCAAAAGCCAAAAATCGAATGTTCGACAATATTTTCCTTTTTGAAAAAGTCTCTTTTCAATTTGTTAATTTCCTAACAGCCCACTCGATTCAAAACATGTAAAATGTACAAAGTGGAATATCAGGTAGAAGAATTTAAGGAAAGGCAAAGTAAGCAATGACGACTAGCGCAAACGAAACTCATAATCCTTAAAACTCTCGAAATCGGGCCGTACCGCTATATGGGGGCTATACCAAAACCTGGACCTATGTCCACAATTTTTGGTGGGGAAGTTTCAGGATCATTGGGAACCCCAAATGCCAAATTACAGTCAATTCGGCTTAAAAATGAAGATAAAATCGTCATAATACTTGAAAGAGGGTTATACCAAAACCTGGACCTATGTTCACAATTTTTGGTGGGGAAATGTCTGTATCATTGGAAATGCCAAATGACTGCTAATTCTGGCAAAAACGAAGATAATGGGGCTGTAGGAAAAAATGGGCCTTTATTCATGTACTGTCATCAAAATCTAAAAAGTGTGCGAAGCTTCAGATCGATTGGTCAACTCCGTTAAAAATGAGTTACTAGATATTAACTAAATCGAGTGGTACCGCTATATAGGGGCTATAGGTAAAAAATGGACCTATATTAAATTTGGTTTCATATTCATGTATTGTCATCCAAATTTGAAAAGTGTGCAAAGTTTCAGTTCGATTGGTCAACTGCAACCGTGTGGAAAATGAGTTACCATATTTGAAAAAGAGAAGTCTCCCTTGTCCCTTCAGGGATGTTGTGGGAACATATGTATTTATGTATTTGAAAAGCAAGTTAAATAAAACACTGGAAAATGGTAAAAATGGACCAATATTGGTTTCTTTACATATTTCAACATATTTTAAACAAAAAATGTCGTCTAAAACTATTAATAATCCAAATTAATAAAGTTTATTATTAAAAAAATGTCATAAACGCTGATTTGTTGATGTTCCAAAAAACAAAGAGAAATTGACAACAATGCTCATGACTTATTTAATGTTGGTTCAAGAGCACCTTGTATGCTCACTTGCTCACAATAAGGTCAGACTGCAGAGAGGCCAATTTTCCAAAAAACCTGGCCAAAACTCTAAAAATGAATGGATTTAGACATAACCTTAGGTTCTTATGTTTTTCGGGTCGCTGATTTCATTTTTCGTATTTTATAACCCTTAGATGGTCATTAAAGGCGTCTTTTTGGTCCCTTCTCATATAAAATGAGATCGTATCAGATCAAAATATTCTATAATTTTTTTGGCCATCAATTTCTACTATAGGTCTTAGAATACACCAAAACTCTATATCTTACCTAAACTCCAGAAATATGCAAAATTATAAACACATTTTAGGGTTAAGGTCGTACTTCATGTGGGGTTTGGCAAAATTGTCATACAAAGCATCATTATAGAAGAACGGCGTCAAAGACAAAAATGTTCTCAGCTAAATTTCACTATAAGTCACCAAAGAAATGAAATCTCTATTTGCATTACATACCAAGGAAATATAGGTATCAATTTTACCAAAAAACCAAGAAACTAAAATAGGGGTACAAGCTTCCACCACCATTTTAGTTTCAAACTTTTATCATTTCTACAGTTTTGGAAATATTTGAGTTAAAATCACTTGGAATCCTTGCACTTTAGGTGTATAATGTCTTTGGCAACTTTACTGACAAGAATGCGAGGAAAATTTTTCTTAAAAAATTAAATTATATCAAAACTCTAAATTATACCCAAACGCCAGAAAGTGACCCTATACCATATTCTGACCACCATAAAATAGTCTTAATTAAAATGGTATAATTAGGGTCCTTTCACAATTTTAGGTGGAACAACTTTTCAACAATATATATACTCCTACTGCCTCCCACTTTTGCTTAAATTATACTGTGAACACAAATGTTCGGGCAGAGATAATTCCTTTTGGAGATGAAAGCCCTTGGTGTGTGTATATTAAAAACCCCGAAGGACAGATGCACCGTGAGTCGAACTTCCGCGTTATGGCGTGATAAAGTTTTTGCAAGAGACCCTGTAAGCCATCATAAATTAGCATTATATCTTTGTTTGTTGTTTTTGTAGAGCACTTAAGCAACAGTGAACAAAGATATACGCCAATTCCTGATGGCCCACAGGGTCTCTAACAAAAATTTCATCACGCCATAACGCGGAAGTTAGACTCACGGCGGATCTGTCCTTCGGGGTTCATAATATACTCACCAAGGCCTTTCTTCCCCAAGAGGAATTTTGTGAAGAAATTTCGATACCACTGAAAATTCCCGAAAATCGGGAGGTACAGTTATATAGGGGGATATACTAAAACATGGACCTATATTGACGATTATTTTTGAATAGACAAAACTGTAGCTAAAATTCTCAAAATACCGCTAAAATTCTCAAACTACCGAAAATCAGGAGATACCGTTGTATGGGGGCTATACCAAAACATGGACCTATGTTGACGATGTTTCGTTGGAGATGTTTTATGACCACTGAGAACTTCAAATGTCAAATTACAGCTATTTCGGTTAAAAACTGTAGCTAAAATTCTCAAAATACCGAAAATCGGGCGGTACCGTTATATAGGGGCTATACCAAAACATGGACCTATGTTGACGATGTTTGGTGGAGATATTTCATGACCACTGAGAACCTCAAATGGCAAATTACAGCTAGTTCGGTTGAAAATTTGTGGCTAAAATTCTCAAACTACCGAAAATCGGGGGGTACCGATATATGGGGGCTATACCAAACCATGGACCTATGTTGGCGATGTTTCGTGGAGATGTTTTATGACCACTGAGAACCTCAAATGGCAAATTACAGCTAGTTCGGTTAAAAATTGTAGCTAAAATTCTCAAAATACCAAAAATCGGGAGGTACCGATAAATGGTGGCAATACCAAAACATGGAGCTATGTTGACGATGTTTCGTGGAGATATTTCATGACCACTGAGAACTTCAAATGTCAAATTGCAGATAGTTCGGTTAAAAATTGTGGCTAAAATTCTCAAAATACCGAAAATCGGGAGGTACCGTTATATGGGGACTATACCAAAACATGGACCTATTCCCATATCCTTTGGGGTATAAGTTTGTTGATCACTAGGAACCCTAAGTGCCAAATTATAGCTAATTCGGTCTGCAAATGTGGCGAAGAACGTCAAAATACCTCAAATCCGGAGGTACCGTTATATGGGGGCTATACCAAAGAGTGGACCGATATAGCCCATCTTCGAACTTGACCTGCCTATGGAAAAAAATTTCAGCACTCTATCTCATTTATTGCGGACGCTAGAGTGATTACAACAGACGGACAGACGAACAGACAGAGGGACATGGCTAGATCGTCTTAGAATTTTATCCTGATAAGAATATATATACTTTATAGGGTCCCAAATGATTAGTTCGATGTGTTACAAACGGAATGACAAACTTTATATACCCTCTGTAAAAAAAATCTGTAAAATCTGTACATACCTGCAAGAAAAAATATCACATAAAAACGAAAAGTGCAAATATGTGCAGGATGTTTCGATGGAAATTGGTAAAAAACTCTTCCCTTTTTATGAAATGATAAGTTAAACAGCCCAACTCGATCTTACTCATAACTATTTGCATCGCTTTTTGTGAAAATTGATCTTAAAAAAATCAACGAACATTATTAAATTATTAAAAAAAGCCCACTTCATTCGCGACACTGAACGTTTTAAATACGTTTCACATACCTTTCGTTACAATTACAAAAAAAAATTAAAACCGTTGTTTATTTTGGATATTATAAGATTTTAATAAACAACTTAAATATTGAGAATTTTTTTATACCCACTAACTAAACAATAAAAGTATATATTTTTGCAAAACTACACGCAGTAGACTCCTATAAACAATATTTGACACTATTTAGTGTAAATTGATACAACTGTTTTTTTTTTATTTTTGGCCAGGTTTTTCGGAAAATTGGCCTCTGGGCACTGGCGAGCACTGATATAAAATCATTATTTCGATAAGGCACATTTTAATCATTAGCCTAAAGGCTGAGGGTATAAAACTAGTACGACTTCTATGTACAATTCCGATACATCCCACTGTGACCAGCACCTTTTCATTGCACATCCTGTATGCAAATAATATCCCCTTGTATTTCACTTTTAATCAAAAATAAATTACAACCACTTTTCACGTATTTCATATATTTTATTATTATTATTTTACTTTTACAAAATATGCAACTATTACATTAAATGATTTACAATTTAAACTTAAAAATAGCAAAAATAATATAATAATATTCGTATATTTTGTTGTTTTTCTTTTGTATTTTAACATTAAAAATTTGTGACTCATCTTCACGGCTGACCTTAGACGACATTATGTTAAGAGAAGTAAAGAGAACCGGAGACACAAGCCATGCAATTTTCCCAATGGAAAAGTCATTGGCTTGCGAAATAGTTTAACGGATATTTTTAGGATTGTCCGTTTGTAAGTCTCAAAAGTCTCTTGTTAAGCCTATTTCGTTTATTGTGATGTATTATATGAACTTTGTGGCCACAATGCAGCTTTAAGGTAGTGTTGTTTTCTTCTTTGTTTTACAACGGACAGATCACAGAAAAATAATGTTTTAGTTTATAATTTTTTGTTTTTTCGAAGATTTTTTAAAGACATTTGAATAACAAATAAATGAGTACAAACAAACAAGTAAGTACGAGTACAAGAAGAGTAAATAAGAGAGGGAAGCAAAACTTCCTTAGACATTAAAAAAAAACAAGAAAAAACTATATAAAATTATAGTACATCATTCAAAATACATATATAACTTATTAAATATTTATATATATAAAATTTGTATATTTACGACATATGCCACCCACACGAAAATAAAAGAGAAATCATTAAAAGTTAAGTGTTTGACATATTTCTTTGTTTCTAAAATAAAAATAAAATATTTTGTTTTGTTTTCTTCTTCTTACTAACCCTACAACCCTAAAAAATAGTTGATAGATTTGTGAAACAAGTATTTGTGTTTTCGTTTTGTTCTGATTTTTTACAAAAATAAGGTATTAAGTACAAGACCTAACTATATATAAAAGAGAGAGAGAGAGAGAGAGAGAGAGTGGGAAGGAAGGAGGGATGTGGGAAATAATTGTTTTTCTGGGGGAATTTGGGGGAAGGGGGCTTCTTGAAATGAAATTTTTGTTTTATTTTATCCTAACCTAATATTTTTGTTTATTTTCTTTTGTCTTCTTCTTTTGGGCATCCACCTGAGCTGTGGCCAAATAATTCGAACCCTCCAAATGCAAGGTGCTTTGCCGATGTGATTTGCGTATCAAACAAAACACGGAGATCAGTAACAGGAGAGCACCAACGGCAAAGAAGACAATTGTTAGGATCACCTGGATCTTGGGTGGTATGGTGGTGGCGAATTTCATCAGATCGGTAATTTCATCGGGTAAATAGTCAATACCCTCTTCGAACCACAGAATGGGGAAGACAATGTCGGGGAAATTGGCAACTTGTTTAATGTCCACCACTTGGCTAACGGCCAAATTGATTTGTACACGAGCCCGAGCTCTCAATGTGGTGCCCATGTCCTAGAAAACGTAGACAAGAGATATTAGAAATGAGTTTGAAATTGTGTTTTCGGGGTTTAGTTAAACTTACAGGTTGCACATCAAGGAACAGCTGATGCTTCTCTCTTTCGGGTGGGGAAATACCTTCAACAGCTGTGCGCAAACTATCATCGGCCAAATAGAAGTGGGGGAAACTCAACATAATGGGAGAGTCTGGAAAAAAATTTAAAAAATGGGGTTATTAAAAAACAGGAACAGAATAAATTCGGTTGGGAGCAAAAAATTTTAAACGAAACTCCAATATTTACCATATTGACACAATGAAACATTGAACAATCCATTGGGTGAACACGATGGCTGGCCGGCGGGACAGAAGCACATATTATCGGGATTTGAGTTGACATCGGCAAATACATTTGTGGGTGGTGAAAAACGATAACCCTTAACATCGCCCTTGGTTACAACTTCCTTTTCGAATACCAATGGCATGAGGCGGCACAAATCTTTGTCGTAAATGTGCAGGACACGATCTTCGGTAATGTGGGGTGGGAAAATGGAGCCATCAGTACCATTCAATACATTACATTCATCGGTGAGCCAATGTTGTAGATGGGAGCGGCCATTGTACTTATCGATAATGCCAAATTTGGTGATATCATCAACGCCGGAGAAGATGGTGACACGATCCTGGAAATGAAGTAAATTATGATTTAAGATTAAGAGAATTAAGAGAAAATAAGAGGAAATAAACCCAATAACATAGATTTTTTGCTAGAAATAAGTAGTTATTTTTTGGTCACTAAGAAGAAGCCATAGATTAACTACTTAATTCAGTGGCCAAAAAATAACTACCTATTTATAGCGGCAGGCCCTGGTTAATGCTGTAGTAAAGAGATTTGTAATAAACTTTATTTTATTTTAATTATTAATTGTTTCACTTTATTTTATTTTATTGTGTTCTATTTTATTTTTATTTGTTTTATTTTGTTTTGTTTATTTTAATATATATTATTTTATTTGATTTTATTTTGTTTTAGTTTATTTTACTTTATTTTATCTTATTTTATTTGATTTCATATATTTTTTAATTTACTTTATTTTATTTTACTTTATTTGAATTTATTTAATTTTACATTATTTTACCTTATTTTATTTGAATATATTTTATATATTTTTTTTTAATTTTTTATATTATTTTATTTTACTTTATTTTATTTCATCTTATTTTATTTTTATTTTATTTTATATTATTTTACTTTATTTTATTGTAATTTATTTTATATTATTTTATTATATTTTATTTTACTTATTTATTTTTATTTTAGTTTTCTTTATTTTATTTTATTTTATTTTTTTATTTATTTTATTTGTTTTATTTATTTTGTTTATTTTATTTATACTAATTATTTTATTTATTTTATTTATTTTATTTGTTTTATTTATTTTATTTATTTTATTTTATTATATTGTAGTATGGATACGAGTGTTCTTTTCAATTTCAAATACAAAACTAAATTTTATTTTATGAAAATATTTTTGTTTAAATTTTTCACATAGAAATAATTCTTAGCCTACTTAATATTTTTTTTTATTTTTTAATAGCACAGTTAATGCTTGTAGTAAGTGCCACCACAATACTCCTCCCTCAGTGACAACGGTAGGTATTTATTCGTAGAGTTCTTCCAGATCGTAGTACTCGAGTTTGAATGTCAGGTGGAACAGCAAGTGGTGGTGATTCGTCCGCTGGAATGTCGTCATTTAAAATTGATGCTGGTTTTAAGCGACCAACCGATATAATTTTTTGCTTCCCATTTACGTCGATCAAAAAAGTTTTCTCCCCTATGGATATAACAGGGAATGGTCCGGTGTAGGGAGGTTGCAATGCAGTTCGTACAGCATCATTTCTGATGAAAACAAATTTTGCTTGTTTTAATGCTTCCGGTTCATAAACTTTAGAATTGCCATGACGGTGCACCTTCGTTGCTTTTATTTTATTCATATCAGCTTTGAATTGCGTAACCCAATCTGAAGTTATTTTCGTGGTTTTTGATTCCGTAAAAAATTCACCAGGCAACGTTATCTCCATTCCATAGACTGAAGCTGCAGGCGAAACATTCAAATCGTGGTTAATAGATGCACGTAATTCCAACATTACTATCGGTAAAACCTCTGACCAACGCTCTTTTGCGTGACACATTATATACGATTTAAGTGTTCGATGCCAACGTTCAATTTCACCATTGGATTGCGGGTGGTAAGGCGTAGTATGAGTCACACGAACTCCAATCAATTTTGAAAATTCTCGAAACAGTGCTGACTCGAACTGCCGTCCTTGATCTGTCACTACTTGAGAAGGCACTCCAAACCTAGATATCCATCCACTAAAAAATGCTTTTGCAACAGCTTCAGCTGTTATGTCGTGTAATGGAATAGCCTCGGCCCATCTCGTAAATCTATCAATACATGTTAGACAGTATCTATACCCTTCCGACGGTGGAAGAGGTCTAATTATATCAATGCTTACTACCTTAAATCGCTCGTCTGGAGTGATTGACCAACAGCGCTTTTTATATGGCGTCCAACCTTTACTTGCTGGCACTTTAAACATGACTTAGCCCAATTTGAAAGTTCTTTTCGCATATTTGGTCATACAAACCTATCCGATATCACATTGATTGAGGATTTTGAGCAGGGATGTGATATGTTGTGTATCATGTCGAATACTTGTTTTCGGAAAGGAGGTGTGATGTACGGTCTTGCTTTAGATGTTGATACATCACAAACGATTTCTTTCTTCGATGTAGGAATTTCAAATTTTTTCAGGTCTAAATTTGATGGTACTGCTCGTGTAACCAAACATTTGAGTTCTTCGTCTTTCGCTTGATCTTCCGCTAGATCTGAATAATTCAAGAAGGTTGGAAACGATATTGCGTTTAACCGGGATAGAGCATCTGACGTGATATTATCTTTTCCATGTACATGGCGAATATCTACAGTATGCTGTCCGATAAAATCGGAGTGACGTAGTTGACGATGACGTTGATTAAAAGCAAATGTAAGCGGTTTATGATCATATATATGCAAAATTGACGTCCTTCGACAAAATGTTGGAAATACTTAACTCCTGAGTATGCCGCCAAAAGTTCGCGATCATAAGCACTATAACGTGTTTGCGTCTCAGATAATTTCTTGGAGTAGAATCCGAGAGGTTTCTATTCACCATCTATTAGTTGTTGGAGAACAGCTCCCATACCAGTATCAGACGCGTCTACCCATAAAGATGTTTCGGCGGATTCAACAGGATATACCAAAAGCGCAGCGTTTGCAAGCTGGTTCTTGCATTCTTCAAATGATTTGCGTAATTCCGGTGTCCAAATTATTGGCGTTTTATCTTTTTTCTTTTGGCCACTTTTTACTGCATTTAACGTTGCTGGAGCTTGAGCGGCTTTCGGAATAAAACGTCGATAAAAATTGATCATTCCCAGGAATCGACTTAATTCGTTAACTGTTTGTGGCAATTTATACTGGAGAATTGCAGATACTCGTTCTGGACTTGGAATAAGACCATCTGGAGTCACACATTATCCCAAAAATTCAAGAGAATTGTTGCCAAATTCGCTTTTTTCACTCATGATTGTTACGCCATATTCTTGTAACCGGGGGAATATTTGCCGGAGATGATTTTTGTATTCTTCTTCATTTTCAGACGCCACAAGTATATCATCAATATAAGCGAAACAGAAGTCAAGTCCTCGTAAAACCTCATTAATAAAGCGTAGGAATGTTTGCGCAGCGTTCGTGAGACCAAATGGAATACGCGTAAATTCAAACAATCCAAAGGGCGTAATTATCGCAGTCTTTGGGACGTCTTCCTGAGCTACAGGAATCTGAAAGTACGCTTTGACCAAATCAATTTTGGAAAATACTTTCTTACCAGCTAGCATATATCCGAAGTACTGGATATTCGCTACCGGGTAACGATCAGGAACAGTTATTTTATTAAGAGAACGATAATCTCCACATGGGCGCCACATGCCGTCTCCTTTGGGAACCAAATGTAATGGACTCGCCCAAGGACTTGGTGATGGTCTGCATATTCCCAACTGCATCAAGTAATCGAATTCATCTTTAGCGATCTTAAGCTTTTCAGGAGATAATCTCCGTGCCTTAACGGAAACTACTGGTCCTTTCGTATCAATATGATGTCTTATATGATGTTTAACCGGGGGTAACTTGATACTAGGTGTCGTGACATCAACAAATTCAGAAACAATAGAATTATACTTTCCTGGAACATCCGAAATTACCTTCAGCGTTAAATTCTGATCCCTGGAACAATAACCGGGCACTTTAAGGTTCGTCGTTGAATCAAAAAGCTGATTATTTTTAACATCCACAAGAAGTCCAAAATGTTTAAAAAAGTATGACCCAATTATTGGCTGTGCGACATCAGCAACAATAAAAGACCAGAGAAATTTTCGTCGAAGACCAATGTTGCAATTTACAACTTTTGTTCCATACGTTCGTATCTTCGTATTATTTGCTGCAATTTTTATCTTTATCGTGGACAATTTTTATCTTCACTCGCCGGTGGTATAACTGAAATATCGGCTCCAGTATATATAAGGTACCTGTACTTCGATTTTGTATCTTGAATGAACAGGCGACTTATCTGTAGGCCACTCTCATCCGTCACCGTAGATGAGGTGCCTAATTGTTTTCCGAAGGTTTGAAGGAGCAGGGTGACCGACATTTTGTAGCCTTCTTGCCAAACTTGAAATGGTACCAGCATATGGAAGATCTTGTCCGGGAATTGCTTCTTGAGCGGACATAATTCGTTTTGTTTCTACTATTCCCTTTTACTGTCAAACTATCGACCTTTTTTAAAAGTTCAGATACTTGCCTTTCAAGAAATTGCAATCGATCATTGTCGCTTGTTGCAACCGCGTTGACAACACCAGCAGCATCCGATTGGTCATGGATTTTATCTGCCATCATTGCTAATTTATTAATTCTATCTTCGCTCACCGACAATATAGTTTTTGTTGTTTGAGGTAGGCGTTGAATCCACAATGTCTTCAAAAGCTCTTCAGACACTTTTCCGCTTGCCAATTCTCGCATTTCCCTCAACAATCCGGAGGGCTTTTTGTCTCCAATACATACGTTTTGCAATAATTGTCGTAGCCTCTTTTCTTCCGATTCCATAAATTCGTTCAGCAATGTCTTCTTGAGCGTCTCATATTTGTCCTTCGCTGGGGGATTCTCCAAAACATGGCTCACGTGACTTAGGATGTTGCTTTCCATGGACCCAACTAGCGTGTGGAATTTGGTTTCGCCGCAAGATATTCCTGCCGTTACAAATTGGGATTCCAATTGGATAAACCATAGCTTTGGATTTTATCGCCAAAATGGAGGAACGCGTACATCAACTCGGGATATTTCCATTGAATTCTTTTCGGTTGACATATTTGAAAAAATTTAAATTTCTTCCGTTCGGGGTCACCAATGTAGTATGGATACGAGTGTTCTTTTCAATTTCAAATACAAAACTAAATTTTTTTTTATGAAAATATTTTTGTTTACATTTTTCACATAGAAATAATTCTTAGCCTACTTAATATTTTTTTATTTTTTAATAGCACAGTTAATGCTTGTAGTAAGTGCCACCACAATATTATATTTTATTTTATTATATTTTATTTTACTTTTTTTATTTAATTTTATTTTATTTATATATTTATTTATATATTTATTTATGTTTTTTTTTATTGTTTAACTTACCGCTGAGGTACCATTTTTGCCATACATCAGACCAAATTCTTCATAGGGCAACTTTTGTTCCTTGGGCACCACATCTTTGGCTAATTTCAATAGAGGATCTTCATAACCCCACAGAAGTTGGCCCACAGAAACCTGGACAAAAGGTTTGATTTTCAAAATATCCATAATACTGGCCATGGCTAAACGCAAAAATCTGCAATAAATAATTTTGATTAATTTATGAAGTTATTTTTATTTGGAAATATTCGCATTTTACCTGGCAGCATGTTTACTCTGTGAGGTGGCACTCAACATGGGAATATTGGGTACAATGACAACGTCATCATCTGAACCCACCGACAATTCTTCACGGAAGACATAGATTTTCTTTAGGCTATAGGTTAGGGTGCCATTGTCGTTTTGTACTATATTGACTTTTTCCCAGGATTCACTGAAATAAAAAAATATTTTTTTAATTCAAAATTTCTCCAAAATTCCTAAACTTACGTGTAAACATAGGGACCCACTTCATCCACAATGGGTTTGGAACCATTGCTCAGGAATTCATTGGCATTTGTGACATTGTAGACGTAAACGGAAATTTTTGGTTCTACTGGAGGCTTTGCCCACCAACCATATGTTTGGCCACCCGGCCTCAATGCCACCTGATAATTTATGACCGTATTAATTAAGGCATAAAACTGACAGGCCACCAGGATGCCCAAGATCAGCAATATGACGGAGACAGCAATTGTGCACCCTAGATGATGAGAAAAAAAAAACGAACAAACAACAAAGAAAGAAAGGGAAATTAATCATCACGCATTTACATTCACAATAATAAAAGCAACAACATTTTAATTAGCAATAATATTTTAAATTAAATAAGGAAATAAAACAACTGTCTAGAAAAACGAATAGCAGCATCCTTTGTGTGTGATGTATTGGGAATAAGCATATTCTCCCCCCCTACGTTCTTCACATAGTCGCAATGAGTCTGTTGCACATAGGACTGTAATAAGTCATTTTACAGCCATAGTTTTTTTCTTTTTGTTTATGCTGCTCCTCCCTTCCTTATTCTCCTCCATGAACACTACAATTATTTGCACATGCAAGTGTGCGTGGTTTTTGCATTTAATTTGCCCAGACTCAGATAATAATTAATAATTCTATGACGAGTAATTAAATGATTTGTGTGGCGTTTTGTTGTTTTTCTTTAACTGCCGCCAGTCCTTATTATTATTTTCCCGTTTTATTTAATGTTTTACTTTGCATTTGTTGGCGGCGTCTAGTTACGAGGCCAACTGTACAATTATTGTTAATCATTTTCCAGTGGCTTAATGTAAATCACACATCAATCAGTCTGTCAGTTGGATTACTTAACGATGTTATGTTATAATTATTAACAATTAATGACATTTAATTCGTTCTATTTCAATCAAAGTCAATAAATATTGTAAAAATAGTTCAATACCAAGGTGGAAGAATAGATATTTAATTTGAAACTAGTTCGAGAAGGTTTCAGTGCAAGTACATTCCAAATGGAATGGAAAACTACCGAGGTGAATATTTAACTTTATTAAAAGTAAGAAAAAATGGGTCAACTTTGCTAAATTACATCCGTCGATGACTGCACAAAAAAATAATAACAATGATCGTGGACTTCAATACAATACATAATCCTTCATTTGTACAAATATTACTAGAAACCTACTTGGGCGGGGTTTTTGGAACTTTGTACTAATTTCGAGGGATGTATGGATTATAACATTATGGCGAAGTAAAAATGTCACTGAAGTAAAAACAGGTAAAAACTAGCGCACAAAAATGCAGCTATGTATTTTTGTGCGTTAGGTGAAGCCTAATTCTTGGGAGATGTCGGGGACTGTAGTCGATATATTAGCTGTTGTAGTCTTCACAAACACAACCCGCTATTAAAATTTTAATACGACCCGTAAGTGGCCCTAAAATGCATTTAAGTTCAAAAGTGTTGCATTTTGTGGAAGATGATTTTTGACACTCGCAATTTTCGCAATTTAATATTGAAAATTAAATTTTTATCAATGATTGTACTCTTCAATTTTCTTGGAATTATTTTTTGTATTAAACTACGATCAATTACAAAAACTTTAAGTCCTATTTGATAGTGGGATTCGAATGATTACTTTGGTAGATTATTTTAAACATTAAATACAAGCCCACTTTGCAAAAATTTGTACTATTTTTATTAGATAGCTGATAAAATATAAAAAAACAAAATTCTATTTGGACCAATATTAAAGAAGTTATGAGTATTTGTTAGTTTTTACAGAATTCGACTTTTTCAAGACGCGATATCTCTGGAAACTCTAGTCAAAAAATTTGAATATACTAAAATCAAAACCTTTTTTTTTGAAAAATTGTCCGATTTTACTCAGAAATCCCCATATACACTTTCATACGGGAAAAATTTGCCTTTCCAAATAATGGTGTCGAGGAAATTCGTTTCCATTTAGTTGATTTAGGTATATCCGTCCGTCTGGCTGGTGCGCACGGTGACTCTCGAACGGATCAACCGACTTTGTTCAAAATGTTGAACTCGTAATGTTTTGTACAAACTTAGTTTAAGTTCAAAGATAGGCAATGTTGGTCCACTCCTTTCGTTACCTCCCCAACAAAAGTTCGAAGGGAGTAACCGATTGGCTCCATGCTTTGCATGTCATAATATTTCAATATGGACTATATCGACCCACTACACTGAGTATCTAACACACAAATGTTGGTACAGGTGCATTTTAGCGACCCTTGTTGGATTGATATGATTTTTATTTTTGCAACAGGTTGTGCTCGCGGTCACTGTTACGACGGTAATTTTATTCAGCGGAAGTCCATATTTGCTGAAATAATGTTCCCATAGCTCTAAACAGTCCTGCTGGGGCACCAACACAAATGACTGATGAGTATGAAAACTTGCTATCCGATTTTGCCGAAACTTTGCACATCGTAAAATTGCTCCCAAACGTCCAAGTTCCTAATAAGGTCTATTGGAAAACCTCTTCGAGTACTTCCCTCACAAAAGTTCAATCTTCTCGTTTATGTGCAGTTTATGAACTGTTCGATAATCACTTGCACATTTTTACTAAATGTACTTAATTTATAATTAAGAGAAGGTATATAATTTTGGATCGAATGAATCTCTTTGGGAAAAAACGTTGACGCTGTTCAGCGTTCTGAAAATGCATTATTTCTGCCACGGTATCCACAACAAAGTCAGCTAAATCGTAGACTTTATGAGTTGGAGGAACACCATGGTCACTGCGATCCAGAAACAGAGCCCATCATCACCGAGTAGGACTGTCAGTCTATTCAGTACCGACTTGTCTAGCTTGAGATTGATTCTGGAGACCCATACATAGAATGTATGGCGATAACAGTAAAGTATGGGGCTGCCGAAGTAGAGTTGCTCAAGGTGTACATACCACCGATGAATAGTTGTGACCTGCTCAGAAGGTCTGAGGTTCAATCCCTGACCAGAACATCAACATTTTAGGCGGTGGCAAAACGCTTCAGCATAATGTTGCCGACATTACCTGAGTATTTCAGCCATAAAAAACTGCTCTTCAAGTGGTGTCTTAAGACACGCCGTTGGGACAGGGCGATAAATCGTAGGTCCCATATCATTGAGCCAATATGAATCGCATTAATGTGAGAGAAGTCTCGCTTGTCCCTTCCGGGATGTTGTGAGAACATATGTATGTATGTACGTTTTGGAGTGCAATAATCGTTTGGCACTAGGGGACTTCAATGGCCATTCGAATGGTATTCCGTACTAGCCAATGACCAGAGGGGTATTGCCGTTTGCCGAGCAAATTGATAGCTCTACATTTTGCCTGATGAACGAAGGATAAGAGGTCACCAGACTTCACAATAGTGGCAACGGGTATGATAAATGACAGGTTCTGGCACTCCGTTATTTTTCATGGCTCAGACAATCTTCCGATGATCGTTTCCGATAACAGGCCTTCATAACATCTGGTCTCAGTACTTTTCTGAAAAATGAAAAAGCTGACTGACAAGGGTTTAGTGAATTTACCAATCACCGCTTCAGTGAGGTGCCCATTCCCTCAGATCCTTGGGGAGCTAAGATGATTTTCATCACTGCTGCAGCCCCTCGATACATGACTACTGGTCGAATACTTGAAAATAGACCAAATTTCCCAATAGAGACGACGGAAGTAGCAAATAAGCATTATGAGCTTCGTCGTACGAACCCTGAGGACCCAAGCGTTAGTAAACTTTTGTCGAAGTTAATAGGCTTGTAGGCGAGCATTAGCGGAGGCTAGATCAACTGAAGTAATGCAACACTACTTTCTACGGCGTGGCAGTAAATGATCCGAAGAGGTGCGCCTATTTATTTTCATCGACAATCCGTAGAGCACTCCGAGAGTTATAGGGCTAAAATGAGCGTGAGTGCTACGCCGTATAAGAGTCCATTTAGTGGAGAAGGAACCTTCACAATTTAAGATGAGCGACATTACAGACGTCATCCGGGCTCACACGGAATCTCAATAGTATTGCTTAAGTAACTGGATGAACCCAGGGTTGAGTATTTAAATAGTTTTCTCAATCTAGCATTAGCCACCCATATTGCACAAGAAGTCTGGGAAGTTGACAATGTGGCCCACTACTAAAGCCATGCTAGAATGCCAAGAGCGGCGAATTGTAAAGAACAATTTCCCTCCTGTAACAAGTAGCGAGGATTATAGAGGCACAACTCCTCCCCATGATGACAATTTGTTGACCAGTTGCCCAACATGAGCATGGATTCTGGAAAATGTACAGTACCGCAACAGCATTACACGCCGTAAAGACATATCTGTCGATGACTAAACCAGAACAGGCTATGCAACCAAACAGTTATGGTGGCTCTTGATCTATAGAAACCCTTCGATATCATCAACCATCCCAAGTTGTTCGAGGACATAGAGACGGTTTCCTTCCAACCATGTCTACTATATGTGTGGACGACAGTCGTTTCGGAGTTTCCCAAGGCGAGGTCATTTCTCCGGAACCGTTTAACCACTACCTTTTTGAAATTCTACACCATCCAGATGGACGATCACTATCGTAACGTATGCTGATGAGTGTACGATCGGGTCCTGTCGGCGATGACTTAGTGAAGTTCTGAGGAATATGAAAATATTCGCCGCTATATACACTGCCACATTCTTGAAATGAGGCTCCCAAGAAACATATTGGCCGATGGTGTAGTGATTTTGACCACTAACTATCCCAAGATATTTTATGTATGCAAGAAACGATTTTCCTAGCCAAAATGTCAATATTTTGTCGTCACCGAGTGTCAATTTCCATTTGGGATTCGATAGTAAACATATTGAAGCTAAGAATCCAAAGAAATAGGTCAAAATATTGGAAGGTGTGGGCATGGTGTGCTCCTAAAGACCCCAAGTATGTTTGGACGAAATCCGTTTCAGACAATTTTGAGTTGATTTAGCCACGTCCGTCCGTCGCTCTGTTTGGCTGGCTGGAGCGCACTATAACTCTCGAACGGATGAACCAAATAGCTCCAAAATTTGGATTTCGTAATATTTTGTCCAAACTTAGATGGGTTATATCGGTCCACTCCTTCCGGTACCTCCTTCCCCAACTTTTGAAAGGAGTAACCGATTTGATCCATACTTTTGCACATTGTGAAATTTCTACCAGTCTTAAATGAGGTTTCAATATGGACTCAATCGCTCCACTCCTTTGGGTATCTCCCACACAAAATTTCGAAGAAGTTCAGTTTAGGACCAGCGCTTGAATCGCTTTGATTTTTTTGTAACAACTTGTAATCATTGTCCCCATACGAGGGTACAAGTTTTATCAGGGGTAAGTCCATACTTCCTGGGAAACCCCTTCCTGCAAGAAACCCCTTTGACACCGTGTGTAGTTGTTGAAGCGTAAGATAACTCTGGAACGGATCTGCCGATTCGGTTCGAAATGTGGCCTTCGTAATATTTTGTGCAAACTTAGTTTAAGTTCGAAGATAAGCCATATCCTCCTTTAGGTACCTTCTCCACAAAAGTTCAAAAATGTTCGGAAAAATTGTGCACACCATAACTCTTGATGGGAGTGACCGATTTGATCCATACTTTACACAACCTAATATAACTACCAGATATATATCAGGTTTGAATATAGACTATATTTGTCCACTCCTTCGGGTATCTCCCACAAACATATTTCGGATAAATTCACTTTATGACCTGCTCTCGAATCACTTTGATTTTTGTTGAAGCAACCTGCTTTCGCTGCCTCAATTACGACGGTAAAAGTTTTTTTCAGGGGCAAGTCCATAGTTCTTGGGAAAACAGCCCGAAAGTTGTAAAAAAATCCCTATTGCACCATATGTAATGGCTGGAGAGCAAGATACCTCCCGATTTTCAGTGTTTTGGGAATTTTATTTACATTTCTTGACCGAACTACACTACTAAAATATCTCCACCAAAAACAGTCAACATGGGCCCATTTTTTGGAATAGCCCCCATATAATAGTACCTCCCGATTTTCGGTATTTTAAAGGTTTTAGCTACAATTTTTTACTGAACTAGCTGTAACTTGACATTTGAGGTTCCTAGTGATCACAAAATATCTCCACCAAAAACAGTCAACATAGGTCCACGTTTTGGTATAGCCCCCATATAACGGTACCTCCCGATTTTCGGTATTTTGAGGATTTTAGCTACAATTCTTAACCGAAGTAGCTGTAATTTGCCAGTTGAAGTTCCTAGTGATCACAAAACATCTCCACTAAAAATTGTCAGCATAGGCCCATGTGTTGGTATAGCCCCCATTTAGCGGTACCTCCCGATTTTCGGTATTTTGAGGATTTTACCAACAATTTTTGACCGAACAACCTGTAATTGAACATTAGAGGTTCCCAGTGATCACAAAACATCTCCACCAAAAACAGTCAACATGGGTCCATTGTTTGGAATAGCCCCCATATAACGGTACCTCCCGATTTTCGGTATTTTGAAGGTTTTAGCTAAAATTTTTAACTGAACTACCTGTAATTTTATATTTGAGGTTCCCACAGGTCACAAAATATCTCCTCCAAAAACTGTAAACATAGGTCCACGTTTTGGTATAGCCCCCATACAACGGTACCTCCCGATTTTCGGTATTTTGAGGATTGTAACTACATTTTGCGACCGAACTACCTGTAATTTAAGGTTTGAGGTTCTTAGGGGTCACAACACTACACCACCATAAACTGTCAACATAGGTCCATGTTTTGGTGTAGCCCCCATATAACGGTATCTCCAGATTTTCGGTATTTTGAGGATTTTACCAACAATTTTTGACCGAACAACCTGTAATTGAACATTAGAGGTTCCCAGTGGTCACAAAACATCTCCACCGAAAACCGTCAACGTATTTCCATGTTTTGGTATAGCCCCCACATAACGGTACCTCCCGATTTTCGGTACTTTGAGGATTTTAGCTGCAATTATTAACCGAACTACCTGTAATTTTATATTTGAGGTTCCCACAGGTCACAAAATATCTCCTCCAAAAACTGTAAACATAGGTCCCCTTTTTGGAACAGCCCCCATATAACGTACCTCCCGATTTTCGGTAATTTGAGGATTGTAGGTATATTTTGCGACCGAACTACCTGTTATATGAGGTTTGAGGTTCCCAGTGGTCACAAAACATCTCCTCCAAAAACTGTCAATACAGGTCCATGTTTTAGTATAGCCCCCATATAACGGTACCTCTAAATTTTCTGTATTTTGAAGTTTTTAGCTAAAATTTTTGACAGAACTATTTGTAAGTCTATATTTGAGGTTCCCAGTGGTTACAAAACATCTCCACCGAATACCGTCAACATAGGTCCATGTTTTGGTAAAGCCCCCCTATATAAATTGGAAACATAGGCCCACATTTTTGTATAGCCCCCATAAAACGGTGCCTCCCCATTTTTCGGTATTTTTGACCGAACTATCTGTCATTCGAAACTGTTTTAGACCAAAGTATCTGCAATTCGACATTTGAGGTTCCCAGTGGTCACAAACTGGGTGACGTAGGGGATGGAAGACACCAAGCAACGGTCCTGACCGGCTTTAACATGGCAAAGCCCAGGATTTATCTTGGTCCCTCTTTCATCTCAAGTGGACACTGACCTCCCCGTGGTGTCACCTGGGGAACTGCCTTTAACACCCGTTAAAGGTAGTGAGTTAAAATGTGCCGCGCGTTCTCCCATAAGAACGTTAAAAACTTGGGTTTGGGCGTCGGGTTGGTAACCCTCCCCTAGAAAAAACAACATACTATGAAAAAACGAAAGAAAAGAAAAACAACCCCCTCTAAAGTTGACGAACCCCGCAAACGTTTTAAGGACCATGATCTGCGAATCTGCACCTGGAATGTTCGCACTCTTTATAGAGAAGGTGCAGTCTTCGCATTGGCAGACGTACTGGAAAAGCACAAGGCCGATATTACTGCCATACAGGAAATACGATGGAACGGGAAAGGCGTCACAACAACACCTAAAGGTGACGCACTGTATTATAGCTGCCATGACGTAAAGCATGAGTTTGGTTGCGGATTTGTAGTTAGTCGGAGGCTAAAACATCTGGTATCCAGCTTCACTCCAGTGAATGAAAGACTTGCTGCAATTCGAATAAAAGCTAAATTCTTCAATATCAGCTTTATTTGCGATCATGCTCCCACTGAAGAAAAGGACGAACAGACCAAAGATATATTTTACCAGCGCTTAGAAGAAACATATGACAGTTGCCCTGCCCATGACATTAAAATTGTTCTAGGCGATTTTAATGCCAAAATTGGAAAGGAGAATATCTTTGGCCCAACAGTCGGGAAATTCAGCCTCCACAGTGAAACATCTGACAATGGTATGAGGCTGATAGACTTTGCAGCTGCAAAAAATATGGTAGTTAGCAGTACCAGATTTAATCATCTCGATATTCATAAGGGCACCTGGCTGTCTCCAGATCAGAAAACAGGCAATCAAATTGATTATGTTGTGTTAGATGGAAGACATTCATCGATGTACGATCGAGCGTGTTGGATGTACGATCGTTGCCTACAAGATCGTGTTAGGGATATTTTGCGAACGACTAAAGCCTATGGTCAACGAGATAATTGGACCATACCAATGCGGCTTTAGACCTGGCAAGTCCACCATTGACCAGATATTTACCCTGCGCAAATCCTGGAGAAGACCCAAGAGATGCAGATCGACACCTACCACCTTTTTGTCGATTATAAAGCAGCCTTCGACAGCCCGCTGCGTTCAAAGGTATTCCAAGCCATGTTTGAATTTGGTATCCCCGCAAAGCTCATCCGTCTTTGCAAAATGACTTTAACTGACACGAGGTCCTCAGTTAAAATAGGAAAGAACCTCTCCGAAGAGTTTGGTACCAAAAGAGGTTTCAGACAAGGAGACAGCCTTTCGTGTGATCTCTTTAACATCCTGCTGGAAAAGGTTATACGAGAGGCAAACGTCAAAAGAAGTGGCACAATCTACACCAATAGTCACATGTTACTTGCTTATGCTGGTAACTGATATCTTTATGAAGGTCGAAGGAGAATCTGCTAAAGTGGGTCTGGCGGTAAACGGTGAGAAGACCAAGTTGATGGTGTCGACGCGCAATGCGTCCACTGAGCTCGGACCGACTGTGGAAGTTGGTTCCTATAATATTGAGGTAGTTAAAGACTTCGTCTACCTCGGCACCTCCGTAAACACAACAAACGACATCAGTTGTGAAATAAAAAGAAGAATTGTATTGGCCAACAGATGCTACTTTGGTTTAAGTAAGCAGTTCAAAAACAAAGCCACATCTCGTCAAACAAAAATAACGCTCTACAAAACACTGATACTACCCGTGCTGATGTATGGCTCCGAAGCCTGGGTACTTGCGCAAGCAGACATGGCAGTGCTTGGTGTGTTTGAGAGAAAAATTCTTCGAAAGATCTACGGACCAATCTGCGTTGACGGTGAATATCGACGTCGCATGAACCACGAGCTGTATCTGCTGTACAACGGCATCAATATTGTTAAACGTATCGAGATGCAGCGATTGCGTTGGCTAGGCCATATCATAAGAATGAGCGATGATGACCCCGCTAAAAAGGTGTTAAACACGGACCGCTTGGCGGTGCAAGAAGAATTGGCAGGCCAAGGAATAGATGGCGCAAACAAGTGGATGATGAGATGAAAAGGCGCGGTATTCCAGAAAGCGGAGCAACAAATAGAGAGAATTGGAGATTTTTTCTTAGTTCGGCCTATAGAACAAATGTTCTGTAATGGGCCAGCTAAGTAAGTAAGTGGTCACAAACTTCTCCACCAAAACCATAGGTCAACACTTTGATATAGCCCCATATAAGGTTCTCTACATTTTTATGCTTTTTTACCTTATTTAGGTATCAGTGGTCACAAAATATCTCCGCCTAAAATTGTGGACAGGAAAGAAAATAATTATTCCGCTTTAGTTCAGAATATTTTGTGGTGGAAGGTATAATTTTGTTTTAATTTACAAAATCCGATATAGACTTATTATGGAGTGTAAAAGTTTTTGGTTTTTAGGCCTGACCGACTGATATCGTATACACATTAATTTGTATTTGGCCTAGTTTTTGAATTTTTATTGTTTTAGAATTATTATTCAAAATGTGTTCCAAAGCAATCCAGCAGTCCGTTTACTTTCTTAAATTTAAATTTACAAAACCAGTTCAAAGTATTAATTTACATTAAGTTATGTTAACATTTTTTTTTTATTTTTTAATGAAGCAATTTAGCTTATATTAACCTGATTATTATATCATTTGCATTTTTCAATTAAAAGGTATTTGTATTGTTGTTGTCTAATCCTGTTTCAATGAGAACAAAAAAACTGTCTTAAGAAAAAGTATATAAAACAGAATTTTTAATTTATAATTATTAATTAAAATAATTTATGATAAATTTTTAATTGATGAGATCTCTCCAATATTCTACATAGGTTCTTATTTTTTTTCTGTGAAATATTTTTGATCTCACTACAACATCAACTTGATGTTGTTCACCTAACCTTGAGAAAAAACTATTATGTCTTCATTCCTCTCTTGGGAATTATCTATTATTATCTGTCTCTATCCATAAAATATGTAATACATTCAACAAAAATTAAATTGTTGTAATAGGAAATCATTTATATTTATTTTTTTATTATATCCTCTCATTCATATCCGATCAGCTTGAATTCAAGTTATTACTTTTTTTTTTGATTCCATTGAATTCATTGCATTTTGCAACAGACATAATTATAATTACTTTTAATTGTATATCAATGGCTTGTAATAATTTTCTTCCTGTTTGCGATGGCAAATGGAGAAAAAATGTCGTGGATTATTTTCTCATGCAGACATTTTTTACAAAAATGAGCAAATATATAAAATGGTTAAACATCGACGAATGTAATACAAACGACAGCTTTTATCGAAAATTATATATGTATTTATTTCACACGTTTAATATGTAGAAATAACATTGAAACAAATGTATATTTGATAAAATAAAATAAATCAATACACGAGTACAGATATGTGGAGATTAAGTTGGCAAATTTACCAAGAGATCTCTTCAAATCGAATAATATTAAAATTAAATTCCCATTTTTTTTTAAATCAGTGTTATTAAACTTTAAAGTCAATTTTATATTTTGTCCCCTAAAATGAAAAAAAATTAAAACTTCACAATAAGAAATTCAAATCAAAATCAATTTGTTTTATAACCTCCTTAGAATGTTCCACATTTAATTTTTATGTCAATTTTAAAAATTTCCCCCCAAAAAAATCATATAAAATTAAAAGCCCAACAACTGACCCAAAAAACAATCTCAAAACGTAAATCAATCTAGTTTATAACCTCCTTAAAGTGAGTGAATGTTCCACATTTCAAAGCACAAATCGGTGTCAATCTGTTTGCATACATTATCCCCTTACCTTACCTTAACTACCGCACAATTTGTTGTTGTAACAAATAAATTTACGCTACTAATTAGCAATGGCATTATTTGCATTTATTAATATCATGATTTAATAATGCACTTTTCCGCCCTTCCCCCACTGTGGTTATCTGCCATCGCAAAAATCTCACTTAAAATGCAAAACAAAATTTGCAAATTTGCATTTGTTTTAAGATCAAGGTGGTAAAATTTATTTATACAATTTTATTTTCTGAATATTTAATAGAATGGCTCAAACGCAATATAACAACAACAATAACAAATAGTAACAGGGTGAGAAATTAAGTCAAATGATTTAAAGTAAACCATAAAGAAATGTGCTGCGATGCAGTGAATTTAGAAAAGAATGTGACAGCCAGCGTTAGGGAATGTCGTAACCAAAGATGTTTTTTGTAACAAAGTAGATTAATTGATGGAAATTAATAAGTCCAGATTTACATAAGTAAACTCTCTTTGCTGCAATTACCAGTTTGGGAGAGGTGAGAAAAAGGAGAAAAAAGGTATATAGTAGCAACCTTTCTTTCAGAAAAGGTCTATAGAAGTACCCTTTCTTTCAGAATGGGTCTAAAGAAACACCCCTTTTTCAGAAAGGTTCTATAGAAGCACCCTTTCTTTCAGAAAGGGTTTATAGAAGCACCCTTTCTTTCAGAAAGGGTTTATAGAAGCACCCTTTCTTTCAGAAAGGGTTTATAGAAGCACCCTTTCTTTCAGAAAGGGTCTATAGAAGCACCCTTTCTTTCAGAAAGTGTTTATAGAAGCACCCTTTCTCTCAGAAAGGGTTTATAGAAGCACCCTTTCTTTCAGAAAGGGTTTATAGAAGCACCCTTTCTCTCTTTCTTTGGGAAAGGGCCTATAGAAGTACCCTTCCTTTGGGAAAGGGTCTACAGAAGCACCCTTTCTTTCAGAACGGGTCTATAGAAGCACCCTCTCTTAAAGAAAAAGTCTATAGAAGCACCCTTTCATTCTGAAAGGGTCTGTAGAAGCACCCTGCCATTCTGAAAGGGTCTATAGAAGCACCCTTTCTTTCGGAAAGGGTTTACAGAAGCACCCTGCCATTCTGAAATGGTCAATAGAAGCACCCTTTCTTTCGGAAAGGGTTTACAGAAGCACCCTGTCATTCTGAAAGGGTTTATAGAAGCACCCTGTCATTCTCAAAGGGTCTATAGAAGCACCCTTCCTTTCGGAAAGGGTTTACAGAAGCACCCTGTCATTCTCAAAGGGTCTATAGAAGCACCCTTTCTTTCGGAAAGGGTTTACAGAAGCACCCTTTCTTTCGGAAAGGGTTTACAGAAGCACCCTTTCTTTCAGAAAAGGTCTATAGAAGCACCCTCTCTTAAAGAAAAAGTCTAATGAAGCACCCTTTCATTCTGAAAGGGTCTGTAGAAGCACCCTGCCATTCTGAAAGGGTCTATAGAAGCACCCTTTCTTTCGGAAAGGGTTTACAGAAGCACCCTGTCATTCTGAAAGGGTCAATAGAAGCACCCTTTCTTTCGGAAAGGGTTTACAGAAGCACACTGTCATTCTGAAAGGGTCTATAGAAGCACCCTTTCTTTCGGAAAAGGTTTACAGAAGCACCCTGTCATTCTCAAAGGGTCTATAGAAGCACCCTGTCATTCTCAAAGGGTCTATAGAAGCACCCTTCCTTTCGGAAAGGGTTTACAGAAGCACCCTGTCATTCTCAAAGGGTCTATAGAAGCACCCTTTCTTTCGGAAAGGGTTTACAGAAGCACCCTTTCTTTCAGAAAAGGTCTATGGGAGCACCCTTTCTTTCGGAAAAGGTCTACGGGAGCACCCTTTCTTTCAGAAAGGGTTTATAGAAGCACCCTTTCTTTCAGAAAGGGTTTATAGAAGCACCCTTTCTTTCAGAAAGGGTTTATAGAAGCACCCTTTCTTTCAGAAAGGGTTTATAGAAGCACCCTTTCTTTCAGAAAGGGTTTATAGAAGCACCCTTTCTTTCAGAAAGGGTTTATAGAAGCACCCTTTCTTTCAGAAAGGGTTGATAGAAGCACCCTTTCTTTCAGAAAGGGTTTATAGAAGCACCCTTTCTTTCAGAAAGGGTTTATAGAAGCACCCTTTCTTTCAGAAAGGGTTTATAGAAGCACCCTTTCTTTCAGAAAGGGTTTATAGAAGCACCCTTTCTTTCAGAAAGGGTTTATAGAAGCACCCTTTCTTTCAGAAAGGGTTTATAGAAGCACCCTTTCTTTCAGAAAGGGTTTATAGAAGCACCCTTTCTTTCAGAAAGGGTTTATAGAAGCACCCTTTCTTTCAGAAAGGGTTTATAGAAGCACCCTTTCTTTCAGAAAGGGTTTATAGAAGCACCCTTTCTTTCAGAAAGGGTTTATAGAAGCACCCTTTCTTTCAGAAAGGGTCTAGAGAAGCACCCTTTCTTTCGGAATTGTGTATAGATGCACTTTTTCTTTCGGAAAGAAAAGCACCCATTCTTTCGGAAAGTCTTTATAGAAGCACCTTTTCTTTCGGAATTGTCTATAGATGCACTTTTTCTTTCGGAAAGGAAAGCACACTTTCCTTCGGAAAAGGTCTATGGGAGCAACCTTTCTTTCGGAAAAGGTCTATGGGAGCACCCTTTCTTTCGGAAAAGGTCTATGGGAGCACCCTTTCTTTCGGAAAAGGTCTATGGGGGCACCCTTTCTTTCGGAAAAGGTCTATGGGAGCACCCTTTCTTTCGGAAAGGGTCTATGGGAGCACCCTTTCTTTCGGAAAGGGTCTATGGAAGCACCCTTTCTTTCGGAAAGGGTCAATAGAAGCACCCTTTCTTTCGGAAAGGATCTATAGAAGTACCCTTTCTTTCGGAAAGGGTCTATAGAAGCACCCTTTCTTTCGAAAAGGGTCTATAGAAGCACCCTTTCTTTCAGAAAAGGTCTATAGAAGTACCCTTTCTTTCAGAATGGGTCTAAAGAAACACCCTTTTCTCAGAAAGGTTCTATAGAAACACCATTTCTTTCAAAAAAGGTCTACAGAAGCACCCTTCCTTTCAGAAAGGGTCTATAGAAGCAACTTTTCGGAAAGGGTCTATAGAAGCACCCTTTCTTTAGGAAAGGGTCTATAGACGCACCCTTTCTTTCGGAAAGGGTCTGTAGAAGCACCCTTTCTTTAAGAAAGGATCCTTTCTTTATGAAAGGGTCTATAGAAGCAACCTTTCTTTGGAAAAGGGTCTGTAGAAGCAACATTTCTTTCGGAAAGGGACTACAGAACACCCTTTCTTGCAGAAAGGGACTACAGAACACCCTTTCTGGCAGAAAGGGACTACAGAACACCCTCTCTTGCAGAGAGGGACTACAGAACACCCTTTCTTGCAGAAAGGGTTCATAGGTGCACCCATTCTTGCAGAAAGGGTTCATAGGTGCACGCATTCTTGCAGAAAGGGTTCATAGGTGCACGCATTCTTGCAGAAAGGGTTCATAGGTGCACGTATTCTTGCAGAAAGGGTTCATAGGTGCACGCATTCTTGCAGAAAGAGTTCATAGGTGCGCCCTTTCTTGCAGAAAGGATCCATAGGTGCACCCTTACTTGCAGAAAGGTTCTATAGAAGCACCCTTTCCTTGAAAAAGGGTTTATAGAAGCACCCTTTCCTTGAACAAGGGTTTATAGAAGCACCCTTTCCTTGAAAAAGGGTTTATAGAAGCACCCTTTCTTTGGGAAGGGGTCTATAGAAACACCCTTGCTTTGGGAAAGGGTCTATAGAAGCACCCTTTTTTCGGAAAGGGTCTATATAAGCACCATTTCTTTCGGAAATAGTCTATAAAAGCACCCTTTCTTTCGTTAATGGTCTATAGAGCAACATTTCCTTCGGAAAGGCTCTATATAAGCACTCTTTCATTCGGAAAGGGTCTATGTAAGCACCCATTTGTTCGGAAAAGGTCTATAGAAGCACCCCTTTTGTTCGGGAAGGGTCTACAGAAGCACGCTTTCTTTCGGAAATGGTCTATAAAAGCAACCTTTCTTTGGGAAAGAGTCTCTAGAAGCACCCTTTCTTTGGAAAAGGGTCTATAAATGCACCCTTTCTTTGGGAAAGGGTCTATAGAAGCCCCCTCTCGTTCAGAAAGCATCTATAGCAGCACCCTTTCTTTCGCAGGGGGTCAATAGAATCACCCTTTCTTTGAGAAAGGGTATATAGAATCACCCTTTCTTTGGGAAAGGGTCTATAGAAGCCCCCTCTCGTTCAGAAAGCATCTATAGCAGCACCCTTTCTTTCGCAGGGGGTCAATAGAATCACCCTTTCTTTGAGAAAGGTTATATAGAATCACCCTTTCTTTGGGAAAGGGTCTGTAGAAGTACCCCTTCATTCGGAAAGGGTCTATTTAAGCACCCTTTTGTTCGGAAAGGGTCTATGTAAGCACCCTTTTGTTCGGAAAGGGTCTAAGTAAGCACCCTTTTGTTCGGAAAGGGTCTATAGAAGCACCCTTTTGTTCGGAAAGGGTCTATAGAAGCACCCTTTTGTTCGGAAAGGGTCTATACAAGCACCCTTTCTTTCGGAAATGGTCTATAAAAGCAACCTTTCTTTTTGAAAGGGTCTCTAGAAGCACCCTTTCTTTGGAAAAGGGTCTATAGATGCACCCTTTCTTTGAGAAAGGGTCTTTGGAAGCCCCTTTCGTTCGGAAAGTATCTATAGCAGCACCCTTTCTTTCGGAAAGGGACTATAGAAGCAACGTTTCTTTCGGAAGGCACCCTTTCTTTCGGAAAGGGTCTATAAAAATACCATTTCGTTCGGAAAGGGTCTATAGAAGCACCTTTCTTCGGAAGGGGTCTATAGAAGCACCCTTTTTCTCGGAAAGGGTCTATAAAAATGCCCTTTCTTTCTGAAAGGGTTTCCTTCCTTTAAGACGTTTGTGGGTCTACAGAAGCAAGATTTCTTTCGGATAGGGTCTATAGAAGCACCCTTTCTTGCAGAAAGGGACTATAGAAGCACTGCTTCTGTGGGAGAGGTTCTATAGAAGCACCCTTTCTTTGGGAAAGTGTCAATAGAAGCACCCTTTCTTTGGTAAAGTGTCAATAGAAGCACCCATTCTTTCGTAAAGGGTCTATAGATACACCGTTTCTTTCGGAAAGGGTCTTTAAAAACACCCTTTCTTTCTGAATGGGCTTCATTCCTTTTAGACGTTTGTGGGACTGTTTCTCTACTTATTGCTGTTCTAGCAGGTGCTTTCCCTTATTTCCAAATAAGTTCCCATATGGCATTCGTTGAAACATGCATTTGTGACCTGCTGCCATTGACATTGACTGGATCTTGTCATCTGTTGTGGTTAACCGCTCATTTGTTTATTTATTCATTATTTGTCTATTCCCGCTTAAGAAGAAAAGTAAATTGTATTTATTATTTCGTGTTTCTGTCGTTTGTTTCCCCATCTGGAGTCCATCCACACCCATCCCATGCGGTCATCAGGAAGTTCATTGCTAAAACAATTCTCCTTAATGTCACTTTTATTTTTGCTAATTAAATTATTTTATGACTTATTTCAATATTGCATTTGCGTTGTGGTGCGTAAATATGTATTTTTCTTATTTATTTATTGTTGTTGTAGATATAAAAACTCATCAATCTATCCACTTGATGCAATTTTATGATCTTAAGTTGTCATGTCCGAGATGTTCAGATGATGATGATAATGATGTTGTTGACAGTGGTCATTCACAAAAAGAGGGGTGGGAGGGGATGTGTCTCGATCCCATAAAAACCAGAAAAAAAATATTAACTCAACACAACATTTTATTGAATTTCATGTCACACAAAACACGCAGTTAAACTAGTCACAACGCCACACATTGTCAACGAACGGCAGGCATGTCAGTTCGTCGCTAAGCAGCCTGCCTGGCATTGCAAAACAAGTGAAAACACTTCATTTCACTGCATTCGCACAAATGCACATTTTTCCCATTAAAAACAAACAAAAAAAAAACGAAATGGCAAGCGGGCAACTCGCTCGGTTGCATATAAATCATATTTAATTAAGAGTAAAGAAAGGCCGGCCGGAGCCGCTTCATTGGCATTTTATACAACAAACGGCTTATAAAGATGATGGATATGATGGTGATGATGACGATATTAATCATCAGCATCGTAGAAAATCATCATCATCATAGAATAATAGAAGTGAAGAGTACATGTCACCAATGATTTCTAAGAGAGATCTGTTCTGTCCCGCGGCCTGGCCTTATGATACCAGGAAAATTCAACATTTTTTTCTTGTCATTTCAATAATTTATGCGCGTGTAATTTTCTATTTTTTTCTTTTCAATTGCTGCACTTGCTCGGCTCGACTGTGGCATGTGAGTTCCCCCAAAGTGACGAATGTCTGGATGACTCATTTTGTTGTTGTGCACGACCACTGCACACTTTTTCTGCCGGGTTTAAAGGTTGCCGGTTGTGTGCCTTTCTATTTTATTGTTGTTGCTGGTTGCTGGTTGTTGTTTTTGTTATCGTGTGATTCTACGAAGTAGGTTTTTTTCGTCGTTGGTTGTTCACTTTTTTGCACAATTTTAATTTAATCCATAAATTATAAAATTCACATAGAACGCGTCATTGTTCCCTATAGTTTTTGTAATACTAACAACAACATCAGCAGGAGTAGTAGTTGTGCAAACTATGCTGCTTGCTGTAAATGGGGGGTGGAGGAAGGGAGATGGGTTATTACTAGAAAATAAAATGCCACCGTAGAAAACCAACTAATTTGTATGCCGTTTCTAAATCAGCCAATTTTTTGTTAGAAAGAAAAAGCTTGTAATTTGAAACAATTACTCAAACAAGTAATGTTCGTTGACAGCAGTCGCAGAAGCAGCAGCGGTAAGGTAAGTAAGGAGCTGTGAAGACGTTTCGAGAAACAGCAATAACATCGATCACCGGAGATTTATATCTACAGCAATTAGTCTGTTATATTTGTATTTAAAAACAAATTGTAAGCGACACCCTACAACAGGTATGTTCCATCCTGACAACCAGTCAGACAGACAGAGGGACGTACTTCCTTTCTGATTTAATAAAATTTTTGGTCTTGAAGAGACAATTGAGACTTCTCCCATATCAAGACTATATACTCTTGCTAAGATAAATTCCACTAGCTTAACAAGAGCAGGAGTATAGACAAGTCTCTATTGTCCCTTCAAGGTCAAAAATATGTGCACAAATTTGTTTGTTGGTACCTTTAGCCGAGCGAGAGCGGATTGCGAATAATACAAAGTTTGAGGAGGTTGGTCTTGATGTGAGTGTCAATGACAAGCTGGGCCCTAAGGTGGTGGTCCAGGGAGTCTTGGCATATCTGTTGATGAGTTTATGAAACAGTTATACGCCATGAATTTCAAGGCAATGATGTCACCCGCTGTTTACCAGAAGTCTGTTCGTCTGGTCTCTGCTCCGTGGACGACTGTTGCGGATGTGAACTCCAAGTTCAACATCGTGTTGGAGTGCACTGAGCAGGCTGCAGAGAAACTTTGCGGCGAGGGAGTATATATTAGGTGGCATAGGTTCATTGCTCGTCGATAGGATGTAGTGGCGTCGTGCTTCAGATGTCTGTCCTTTGACCACAGGGTGCGGGAATGCCGGTTGCAGGAAGACGTTTGTCGTAGATGTGGTGGTACTGGCCATTTAGCATCGATGTGTCCGAATCCCATCAACTGCAGGAACTGTGTGTTCAGAGGGCTGCCTGCTGGACACCTTATGATGTCCATGGAGTGCCCGGCGCTTGCGTCCTTGGTTGCGAGGGCTAACGCAAGACATTGATGATGGAGGTTCTTCAATACAACTGCCAGTGGTTTGCGAGTGTGACGCAGGAGTTTGGTCAGACTTTCCGCAACTTAGGCGCTTCCGTAGCTCTTTTGCAAGAACCTTACTGTAGAGATGGCTGTGTGAAGGGAATTGCCGGGTGGTATGCGGGTCTTTACGGACCAGAATTGTGACTCTGCTATAGTTGTGGGAGACAGTGACATAGACTGTACTGTTCTTTTAAGTAGCCAATGGGGAGTTTGTCTGTCCGTTGAGCGGGCGGGGGGAAAGGTGTTGTTGGCTAGCATCTATTGTAGATTTAGCATACCACTGGAGCCTTTTCTTGGGTTTATGGATGCGGTACTGCTCCTTGCGGGTACTTGTCCGCTAATCCTAGGTTTAGATGCAAATGCAACCTCTTCTTTGTGGTTCTCTAAGATGACCAGCCCCACATATGGGCATCGGAACCGCGAAAGAGGAGAGTTGCTAAGCGAATGGGCCCTCGCATCTGTATACCTTCGATGGGCCTTCTGGTGTAAGCGATATTGACGTGACGGTTGCAAATGGGGCAGCAATGACAGCTTACCAGTTTAGTTGGCAGATTAGTGAAGACTGGGGCATTAGTGACCATAATCTCATAGGATTATGGTCAAACCTCGGGGACGGACGCGGGTGACTGAGCGTTTTCGGGGTTGGATGGAACGAGACGTGAACTGGGACCACAATGCGAACTGTGTCAGGGAGGCAGCTACGCCATTAGCGGACTTCAGGGCACTGACGTTAGATGACCAGGTCAGTAAGTTGAATGAGTGGATGAGAAGCGTCAATGACGTACTCCTTGGCAGATGCCGTCAGGTGAAGCCAAGTAAAGTTAAATGGTGGGCCCGTGAGCTGGGTCTGATGCGGAGGGGAATAAGAAGACGATTGGAGGAGATTTATACAGGACAACAGGCATGATCCCTGGGGAAAGGTATACCGTGTGTGCCGACACGGTGTGTCTAAGCGTCCGGTTGACCTACAGGCGTTGCGTCTTGGCTCCAGGTCGACGACCTCGGGGTAGGCGGGAAACGTAGGGATTTTGTTGGGGTCTTTCTTCCCAAGGTCGGAGACTCATTCACCTCCACCACTTGTGTGGGAGTTGGGTGAGCCTCCGGACTTGGAGCGTAATGAAGTTGCGGACAGTATCTGCCGGATTAGTAATAGAAAATCGCCAGGTATCGACGGCATGACCGGAAGGATATATAAAGCCATCTGGAAGGTCATGCCCGTGAATATTGAGTCCCCGCGTGGGTGGAAGGAAGCTCGCGTCGTGGTGCTCCTCAAGTCGCCTGTTCGGGTAAGGAGTAATCCTCGCTCGTATCGGGGCAAGAGCCTTCTCCCAGTGCTTGGAAAAGTGCTGGAGAGGATTATGGTTTCAAGGCTTGGGAAGTGCCGCGGCGTGAGTCCTTCACCGCATCAGTTCGGCTTTGTCGAAGGTAGAGGTACAGTGGACTCGTGGATACATGTGCAGAACAGTCTGAGCGGGTCAAATTCTAAATATGTCTTAGACATATTTGTTGATTTCAAAGGCGCATTTGACTTCCTTTCGTGGGATAGCGTGCTCACAAAGCTGTCTTAGATCAGGTGCCGGGAGTTTGTTCTCTGGTCGAGTTATTTCAGTGGACGAAGGGCTTGTGTTGTGCGAGCCAATAAGACGGTCTGGACAGATGTGGAGCGAGGCTGCCCTCAAGGGTCTATCTGTGGTCCATTTATTTGGAACCTCATGATGGATTCTCTGCTGCGGGAGTTAGCTACCACTTTCAAGATCTGTGCGTATGCTGATGATCTCCTCATCACGATCGAAGGTGAGTCTCGTGTCGAACTGGAACGTCGTGCTGAGGAGGCCATGGGCATCGTGGGGGTCTTGAGTGACCGAGTGGGTGTCGAGGTGTCTAAGGAGAAGACTGAGCTAATGCTGTTGAAAGGCAGATTAGCGCACAGCTGACCTCCCCACGTTCGATTTGGCGACCACGGCATACGGTATGTCAAGCAGGTCAAGTACCTTGGGATAACGATGGCCGAAAGAATGAATTTCCTGCCGCACTTTGATCGTTTGAACGACAAGTTAACTGCTGTATGGTTAGAAGGGTCGTGCGGACCGACTGGCTGTAGCATGAGTCTGGGATTCTTACTGACGGGGCATGGCTTTCTAAATGCATTTTTATATGCATGAGGCCTGTCCGGGACAGATTTATGTGGGTGTGGGATGACCGAAGACTGGCGGCATATACTGACGGAATGCCGGTACTCTGATGACATTAGAGATTTAGTCAATATGGGTATCACGTATGGAGGGGCGGGGTGGGATTTCAGTAGGGCACTTGAAGACAGGCGGACTTTTAGTTGTTTAAGTAGGTTTGCACGTGAAGTGTTTATTAGGAGAAGGACTTGACTTAGTGGAGGTAATTCCTCCACATAGTCATCTCTGCAGTTGGGTGTGCTGGTGTTGGAGGAGGAGGTGGTTCGGAGAAGATGAGTGGTGCGGCGTTGGTTCCTGGTGTGGATGTCGTGCCGGTCATCCGTGAGGGTGGCTTCGTCCATTGCTTGTGTTGTGTTGTCCGTTGCCGCGGTGGCAGGTGCCCCCAAATCTTCGGATCTGGCCTGGCAGTTGGTGTTGCCCCCTTGTGGGAGCATCGCGGTGGCTGTGGTTTAGACCCAAATCGCGGGTAGAGTTTCGGCTCGTGTGTGGAGTTGCACTTCAACCGGGTGCCTGACCCAAAGAAAGGCAGGAGTTTAGATAGGCTCAGCTCCTAACCAAGGAGGCGATCACGCCCAAGGTGATCGCAATGCTGAACTTAAGGCCTCTGGGTCTCAGCATTACGTGTCAGGCAGCAGGTAGTGCCCTAAGGCTGCATGAACAGAATCTCTGGCGCAATTGTGCCTATGGGCATGGGCATGTATCCTGAACGAGTCAGGTATCAATGCGAACCAACGTGAAAAACTAAGCGACTATACATCACCAGTCCTGAGATTTGACGGTAGAGATGTCGTTATCCCTAGTAGAGGCGACTGGAGCCGTAGTAATCCTCATCTGGCCGGTCTGGCTTTTTATACAGACAGGTTCCAAGATGGAAGAAGGTACTGGGGGCCAGTGCCAACTGTGAAAGCTAGGTATTGGGTACACTTACAGGTTAAACAGCAACTGTGGTGTATTCCAGGTTGAAATTTTCGCGATTTGAAAGGCAGTGGAATTGATAAAAAGTCTGGATGCACAGATCATTCAACCGGTGACTATCTTTATACCCTACACCACACTGTGGTAAGGGGGGGGGGGGACTAAAATTTTTTTAGCCATAGGAAGAACGCTATTGCTTTTGGTGAAAATCAGTTCAAATTTGGATATAGCTCCCATATATATTTTCACCCGATTTCACGTATTTGCTGCACCAAACACGCTATGTAAGTCCGATTTCATATTGATATTTGAAATGTGTGACTGAATTCGGTCTGAAAATAAATGTGCCAAATTATATCGAAATCGGTTCAGATTTGTATATAGCTCCCATATATATTTTCGGCCGATTTTACGTATTTTCTGTACCAAACACGCTAGATACGTCCGATTTTGATGAAATTTGGCATGTTTGACTGAATTCGGTCTAGAAATAAGTGTATCAAATTATATCGAAATCGGTCCAGATTTGTATATAGCTCCCATATATATTTTCGGCCGATTTCACGTATTTTCTGCACCAAACACGCTATGTAAGTCCGATTTCAATGATATTTGGAATGTGTGACTGAATTCGGTCTGGATATAAATGTGCCAAATTATATCGAAATCGGTTAAGATTTGGATATAGCTCCCATATATATTTTCGCCCGATTTCACGTATTTGTTGCACCAAACACGCTATATACGTCCGATTTTGATAAAATTTGGAATGTGTGACTGAATTCAGTCTGGAAATAAATGTGCCAAATTATATCGAAATCGGTTAAGATTTGTATATCGCTCCCATATTAATTTTACATATTCACAGTGGTGTAGGGTATCATATAGTCGGCCCCGCCCGACTTTGAGCCTTTCCGTACTGCTTGTGGATAGTCAAGCGGCTCTTAAAGCCACAAAATCCTGTAGCATCAAGTCTGAGGTCGGCCTTAGAACAGCTTTGGAAACGCTAACTAACAGCCATCATCAATGCTGGGTACCAGGACACTTCGATTTTATGGGAAATGAAAAAACACACGAATTAGCTAGAAGAGGATCGCAGTTTACAGATCTAGCAATCGCCGAATCAATCAAACCACCCATTTGTCAGCTTTTCCGCAATATTGCTACGTTCTTCGATGAAAGAGCCAGTAAATTGTGGCATATTGAATCTATGTGCAATTTGTCTAGATCCATCTGACCAACTCTTTCAGCCAAAAGAACAAACTCACTGTTGAACCTGAGCAAAGCTGAAGTTAGAGTAATGATGGGAGTTATTACTGGGCACTGCTATATCAGGGCCTTTACCATCAAATGGGACGATGACATTACTGACTACTGCATACTCTGCGAGGACGAGGAGGAGACGATCGAGCACCTCCTGTCTCGTTGTCCAGTTTTGTCTTGCATACGGCATATATTAGTGGGTGTCCCCTTTCCATCATGTCTAACCTTCTACTCAACTTTGGAACCTGCTTTAATGTACAACATCATCAGAAAGTGGCTGGGATAGCGCAAACTGAACACGTGGACCGTTTATCCAAATTTCTTCCAACCATCACCATCCAAACTTTTTTCTTTTTTTCAAAATGTACCTCAACGAAATAAATAATTCAGTCCAAACTTTGCACTTTGTAATATGTCATCGAAACATAGCTTATGTTAAAATATAGGTGCCCAAAAAGTTCAAGATTCTTCCCAAAAGTGCAGTTAAAGGCCAGTTCTTCGAAAATTTTTGAATTTTTTGCATCAGGTTGTCTTTGCGGCTTCGAAAAGGGCGGTACAATTTTCGTCTCATTACAACCATATATATTTTTTCGTAGGCAAGCCCATACCTTTAAAATGCTACAATGAATAATAAAAATAGCCAGTGGGCATGAAAGGATGGTTTGACATTGGTCCAAACTTTGAACATCGTACTATTTCCCTTTGAGTATCTTCCACACAGAACTTCTTGTCTTCCGTAAGATTATATTTTATTTATTGATTTTTTGTGTAGGGCACCTCATAGTCGTCCTTTACGGACATTAGTCCTTTCCTAACTTCCTTATATTTCAGGTAACAGTGTATGTTACTTGCCAACCCCACTCCTCAATCTATTGTCTCTATTTAGATTTTATTTCATCGTTAGCCAACCCGCTTATTGTATTTTTTTTTTTTTTTTGCTATTTTATTTTTTTCAGTTACCCCCTAATATGACGGAATCATTGGTATTGGCATTCCACACATGTCTATTGAGACATTTATAAGTATGATTTATAAGTAGAAATGACGTTGCTCAAAGTCTAGGGTAGCCAAATACCCACCCCACTTCCCACCTTAATAACTTCTCAGCTCAACAAAAAGCACATTCAACAAACATTCAATAGAAGGAAAACGACTTTGCTATGCCCCCCAATCTCCATGCATTGGGAAGAACATTCAAACGCTGTACACTCACACACACTCGGTCTCACATGAAATCCTCGAATGTGTCGTGTCAAATACATGTTTAGCAAAATAAGTCAGAGTCTGTCTTATCAAACAGGTGATTTTGTTGTCAACTAGTCGCTGGTAAATGTTGTTGTTGCTATTTGTTGTTAGTTTTTATTTCTTTCCAATTTGTTGAACAATTTTATAACATTTTTGTTTAATTCACGATTTAGTTTTTGTTTTGTTGTGTGTGGCAATTGTTGTGTTACTGCAGCGAGAACAAAATTATTTACACATATCAGGCTTTGTAATCAATGTTAAATAAATTTCTTTTATTAATTATTTAATTAATGTGGAGGTACAAAGGTGTAGGATGTTGAGTGCAGGGTTGTTGTTGATATGGATATTGAAATATACCCTCAACAAAAACTCAAATTATCAAATAAAGGGGTTATAAAGTACTTTTGCTACGAATAAGTATCTACAAATCAATCTGGGCATTCAATCAAGGGCATTCCGAACCAAAATTGGCAATATGCGCCCAAGTTTTGGCAAAAACAAAAAAATATATATATAATAAATAATTTCGAACCAAATAAGCAGTTAAGGCCTCGACACATAAGAAGAATGGCATTCTTGCTTAAGTCATATCTGGTAAATGACTAAAGACCAAGTTCGACCTAATAAAAGGATTTCAGAATCACACTTGAATTAGGTCGAACTTGGTCTTTAGTCATTTACCAGATATGACTTAAGCAAGAATGCCATTCTTCTTATGTGTCGAGGCCTTAATTCAATGACGACTAAAATTCTACAAATAAGCTACAAAATTACTTTTAGGATTGTTGAGGAGAATTTATGTTCAATTTCATCACACTCCATATTTTTATTTTGTCCTCTGCTGGGATTCATGTTCAATTTGATTTGTAGAAAAACACACCACACACTGATTGGGACAGGGCTAAATATACTCGGGTTGTAAAACCATTATTTATTTCGAAAAGGTATATTTTTGATCGTATTACAATGAGTAGTATGGAAACAGGAACGCAAACAGCTGGCAGTGCTGTCAATGCTCTAAAACAATATTGACAATGTTTTGGTTTAGCTTAGGCACAAACCAAAAGCATGTTATGCTATTTGTCACCAGATGGAATAACTTATCAAAGACATAAATGCCTTCCACCACGAAGTTATGTCTAATTCTTTCGAGCAGAATAATGTTTTAACTGATGATAATCGCTTTATACAGAATGTTTTCTGGTGCGTGCGGTTATATGGGGGCTATAAGAAAACCTATACTCACAAATTTATAGGGTATAGTTTTATACCACCAACAAGGACTAAAGACAAAATTTCAATCATTTCGTTGGGATATTGAGGCAACATGCCGGAAACGGGTGCTACCGTTCTATGAAGGCTGAAGATCTGGAACTATACCGACAAATTTCAGGTGGAAAATTTTGTAACCCCAACCAATGCTAAATATAAAATTTCAGCCATTTCGCGGGATTTTGAGGCTAAAACTTTGAAAATACCGAAAATCGGGAGGTACGGTTATACGGGAGCTATATGAAGACATGGGCCTATACCGACAAGCTGCATATGGAAAATTTAAAACCCCCAACGTATACTAAATACCGAATTGCAGCCTTTTCGGTGGGATATTGAGGCCAAAAACTTCAAAATACTATATGAAGGCGTGGACCTATACCGATCAATTTGTGGTGGAAAGGTTAAACCCCCTAACGAAGACTAAATACCAAATTTCAGCCATTTTGGAGGAATATTGAGGCCACAACCTTCACAATACCGAAAATTAGGAGGTATCGGTATATAGGGGCTATTTGAAGGCGTGGACGTATAACAACAAATTTTAGGTGGAATATTTATTACCCCCACCGAAGAGCAAATACCAATGTTCAACCATTTCGATGGGATATTGAGGCCACAAAACACCGAAACCGGGAGGTACCGCTCTATGGGGGTTATATGAAGGCGTGGACCTGTACCGACAAATTTCTTGGGAAAAGTTTAGTACTCCCAACGAAGCCTAAATACCAAATTTCAGCCATTTCGGCAGAATATTGAGGCCACAACCTTCAAAATACCGAAAATCGGGAGGTACCGGTCTACAGGGGCTATATGAAGGCGTGGACCTATACCAATAAATTTGTGGTGGAAAGGTTAAAACCCCTAACGAAGACTAAATACCAAATTTCAGCCATTTCGATGAGATACTGAGGCCACAATTTTCAAAATACCGAAAATCGGGAGAAACCGTTCTATGGGGGTTATATGAAGGCGTGGACCTATACCTACAAATTTCAGGTAAAACGTTTAATACCCCAAATGAAGACCAAATACTAAATTTCAGCCATTTCGGTGTATTATTGTGGCCACGACCTTCAAAATACCGAAAATCGGGAGGTACCGCTTTATGGGGGTTATATGAAGGCTTGGACCTATACCGATAAATTTGTGGTGGAATAATTAAAACCCCTAACGAAGACTAAATGCCACATTTCAGCCATTTCGATGGGATATTGACGCCACAATTTTCTAAATACCGAAAATCGGGATGTACCTATCTATATGGGCTATATGAAGGCGTGGACCTGTACCGACAAATTTCTGGGGGAAAGTTTCGTACTCTTAACGAAGACTAAATACCAAATTTCAGCCATTTCGATGGGATATTGACGCCACAATTTTAAAAATACCGAAAATCAGGAGGTACCGTTCTGTGGGGGATATATGAAGGCGTGGACCTATACCGACAAATTTCAGGTGGAATATTCAATACCCCCAACGAAAACTAAAGAACCAAGTTTCAGCCATTTCGGTGGGATATTGAGGCCACAACCTTAAAAAATGAAATTCGGGACATACCGTTCTGTGGGGGATATATGAAGGCATGGACCTATACCGACAAATTTCTGGTGCAGTATTTATTACCCCCAAAAAATTTCACCTAACTAAAGAGCGAATCTAAACAATTGCCCACCTCTTTAATAGCTGGTGGGCACGAACCAACCATTTCAGATGGTTACCTCAGGATTTTGTCATAATGCCACAATGTCAGCAAGCATGAACTTACCCACGGAAATCATTATATCGATGTAATCAGGGCCACAAAGACTGCAATTTCAAATCCTCAAACAGTCCTTAAACTGCACCTAAGCGAATATTTTGAACTTCTGTGAGTGAGGTACCAGAAGTAGTTGCCCGATCTATTTTAATAATTGATTTGAATTATGTTTGAGAGAAAATATTCGATGTGCAAATGCCAGACGCTCTACCTGGGATAAACTTTTAAAAACGATTATCAAACACACCTTCAATTGCATTTAACTAATTCTTTATATTTTTATACCCTCAGCCTTTAGGCTAAAGAGGGTATTTACACTTTGATACGACCAAAAATGTGCCTCATCGAAGTAATGGTTTTAGACCCCAAGTATGTTTGTACGATATCCGTTTCAGACAATTTTGAGTAGATCTAGCAATGTCCGTCCGTCCTTCCTTCCGTCCGTCTGTCTGGCAGGCTGGTGCGCACGATAACTCACGAACGGATCAATCGATTCAGTTCAAAATTTGGGTATCGAAATATTTTGTCCATATTCGATTTAAGTTCGAAGATGGGCCATTTAGGTCCACTCCTTCAGGTACTTCCCCCACAAATGTTCAAAAATTGTCGCAAAACTTGTGCGCACGATAACTCTTGTAGGGAATAAACGATTTGGTCCATACTTTGCACATCGTGTAATTACTACCAAACTTAGATGAGGTTCCAATATGGACTCAATCGGTCCACTCCTTCGGGTACCTCCCACACAAAATTTCGGAAAAATTCAGTTTAGGACCTGGTCTCGAATCGCTTTGATTTTTGTTTACGCAAGTTGTATTCTGTACTCTATACGACGCTGTAAGTTTCATTAGGGGCAAGTCCATACTTCCTGAGAAAATAGCCTGAAAGTTACAAAAAAACCCTATGACACCGTGTGGATCTGCCGATTCAGTCCAAAATTTGGCTTTCGTAATATTTTGTCCAAACTTAGTTCAAGTTCAAAGATGGATTATATCGGTCCACTCCTTCCGGTACCTCCCCCACAAAATTTTGAAAATGTTCGGAAAATTTGTGCGTACGATAACTCTTGAACGCAGTAACCGATTTGATCCATACTTTGCACATTAAGAAATTTCGACCAGACTTAGATGAGGTTCCAATATGGACTCAATCGGTAAACTCCTTCGAGTACCTCCCACACACAATTTCGGAAAAGTTCAGTTTAGGACCTGCTCTCGAATCGCCTTGGTTTTTGTTGTAACATATTGTATTCACTGTCCCCTATACGAAGGTACAAGTTTCTTCAGGGGCAAGTCCATACTTCCTGAAAAAATAGCCTGAAAGTTGAAAAACAAACCCTATGACACCATGTTTATGGGTGGAAGCGCAAGATAATGCCGATTCCGGCCAAAATTTGGTCTTCGTAATATTGTTTCCAAACTTACTTTAAGTTCGTAGATAAGCCATATCGGTCCACTCCTTCAGGTACCTACACCACAAAAGTTCAAAAATATTCGGAAAGATTGTGCGCACGATAACTCTTGATGGGAGTGACCGATTTGGTCCATACTAGATCAGGTTCGAATATGGATTATATTTGGATAAGTTCAGTTTAAGACCTGTTATTGAATCACTTTGATTTTTGTTGAAGCAACTTACATTTGCTGCCTCAATTACGATGGTAAAAGTTGTTTCAGGGGCATGTCCATACTTCTTGAGAAAACAGCCCGAAGGGTTAAAAACCCACTATGACACCCCCATGGTCTATGACGGTCCATTCCTTTAAGTACCTTTTCCGCAAAATTTTTGAACTTCAATCCTAATCAACATTTTTGTCGGTTCATACGACCAAAATTTTGAATCCCCCTAAATACATAAGTTTTTTGTGAAAAAAGTGTTTTCATTTGCACAGACTGAGGGTACATCTCTGTCGGCAAAGCCGACTGATACTTTTTTACTTGTTAGGTCTCCTTCATATATCCGATTTAGAACTTCTTTAAACTTCATTAAACGAAAATATTACGATTTACAAAGTATCGGCCAAATCGGATACTCAATGCGTAAATTTTAGTTGGTGTCACCAAGGGTTTTTAGGAAGTAGGCACTTGACCCAGACAAAAATTATAACGTTAAAGAAAACACGATTTTCGTAGATTGTTTGATTGATTCACTCTCTGTATTGCGGCTGATGCTCTGCTATCAGGTTTAACCACTTATGGAAGCACTGAGGTTGATGTACAGAGTTCAAGTTGCTCAAGAGGAATGAACGAATTTATTGAATTTTATTCTACTTAGCTTCACTTTTGAGAAGCGACAAAGTCGTTTAGTCAAGTATGATAAAATTTAGTAGTACATAGTTGCTTAAAGTAGTAGTATTAAATATATTTACAGAGGTGTATTTATAGCTGTTAAATTTTAAAAATGTAAATATCAATCACAATAGGTAATATGAAAAAGTATAAAATCACAATGACAAAAGTAGAAAAAGTGTCACTATTGAAATGTAGAGGGTGTTAAACTGTAATTATTAAAATGTTGATTGCTTCAACGTCGTAATAAATAACGGAAAGTCAATCTGCTGCAAAAAATATCAAACGATACGAAAACTGCATTTTTGCGAAAATCTTCGAAATTTTAGTTGGATTTATGTTATGTCTCGAAGACATGTTACGATGTGCAAAGTTTAAACTAAATCGATTACTAACTTCGAGAGTTAATGTGTTCGGTATTTTAGCGAAAAAACCTTTGTGGGACAGATATGTGAAGAAGTAAGTCCATGTGGATAATCGAATTTGACCTTTATTGAGGTGCAAAGTATGGAGCCATAAGTTCGAGAGTTATCGTGTGAATCAGCCAGACAGACGGGGTGTACAAACATTATTTTCATGGAGTACTTTTTTGATCGATTCACAGTGAGTAGTATGGAAACAGGAACACATGCAGCTGTCTGGGGTATCAGTGCTCATTGTTTTAATTGTTGCCAATGTTCTGGTTTAGCGTAGACATAAACCAAAAATATCTTACACTATTTGTCACCAGATGGAAAATATACCTAAGACTTATAATATAAGAAGATGGTACATTTCTATTGCTACTATACATTGGCAGATGGCGCAGGACTATGTTATGTTACAATGTTATACACAAAGAGCCTCTATGGTTTAATAGTATAAATCGACTACAAATTGTATAAAACGGAGGTTGTCCAAATTTACTTGGGGTGTACAAATATTCGGGTATGTTCTGAGACACACTTTACCCCTCACTTCACGCCTCAAGCATTTTGTTCACCCCATTTACCCTTATTTTTGAGTATTTTATGGACGGACTATGGTGTACTCTTCTTTTTAAATACCCTAAGGAATCTTATATGCTGTTTATATTATAGGTTTTTGCAGGGTTAACCTTCTTTATGAGAATTTATTTGACGTATAGGCAATGGAAATGACATTTGGAACCCAGTGAGTTTGTTAAATCCGGTTATATATAAACGTACTGTTAACCCCAAGAAAATCGCAAAAAAATAGGAGTAAATGAGGTGAACAAAATGCTTGAGGCGTGAAGTGGGAAGTGAAGTGTCTCTCAGAACATTCCGATTATTTTGATGGGGTACTTTTTGATCGATTCACAATGAGTAGTAGGGAAACAGGAACACATGCAGCTGTCTGGGCTGTCAGTGCTCATTGTTTTAATTGTTGGTAATGTTCTGATTTAGCGTAGACACAAACCAAAATCATCTTACACAAATTTGTCACCAGATGGAAAAACATACCAAAGACATGTATAAATATAATAATATGGGACATTTCACTGTTATTAAACTCCGCTAGGTGGCGATGGAATTTGACATAATTTTATACCTGAACAGATTAGTACCAAAAGAGGTTTCAGACAAGGAAAGTGCCTTTCGTGTGACCTAATCAACGTTCTGCTGGAAAATATAGAAAGTGAATCTGCTAATGTGGGTCTAACAGTATACAGCGACCAAGTTGGTATCGCCGCGGACCAAGAGTGAAGGAAGGTTCCTATAATTTTGAGGTAGCTAAAGACTTCGTCAAATCAAATAGTCTACAATGTGACATTTTAGATTTTGTCAATACCCCAAGGCAATGAATTTAATGATCACTTTTGACGTTGTGAAGGCTATAAATTTCATCGAAAAATTAAAACAATAACAAAAGCAGCCCCCTAATAATGGTTATATAACAACAATAATAATGTAATAGCCTACTACCTACTGTAATACCTTATGTGTAATATTATAATTTTCCAATGTAATATTTTATTGATAATCGGATCTAAAAAAGTAAATGAGCAAACAATATTTGCAACGATATTGTACAACGACAACAAATTTGCATTTTTACACCGAGCCAGGCTTAGGGGATGGAATATTAATAAATTAATGGATAATTATTTTTAGAAAAAAATCGAACTTTGTATGAGGGAAATTTAGCGTTAATTTTCACTCATTATTAAAACAATAACGTTTCGTTCGCTTTCCAACTAAATATTTTGTATTACAATTCGAAGAATTATTACTAATCAGATTTATTGTGGGGTTCCTTATAAGAACTTATCAGTAGCTTATTAAAGCCTTTGATATTGTCATATTAATAATAAATGTTTTATTATTATGGTCAAAGGTCAGAAAGTCAAAACAGGAGGTGCAACAGGAGTCAGAATAAATGTGTAATCTGCCAGTGGCTTAATTGAGTCCACATTTTATTTAAAACCCAAACAAAGCAGAACACAAAACCCAATTTTTATACCCTCTACCATATTATGGAGGGTATATTAAGTTTGTTTTTCTTTTTGTAACACAACGAACTAATTATTTGCGACCGTATAAAGTAAATATGTTCTTGATCAGTATATAAGTTGTTATTCTATGACCACTGAAATTCGACAAATAAGCTACAAAATCATTTTTGAGATTGTTGAGGTGAATTTATGTTCGATTTCACCACACTCCAAATTTTTATTTTGTCCGTTGTCCTCTGCTGAGATTGAACATGAGAACTTTTGATTTGTTGGAAAACACACTACACACAGATTCAATATCAGCCAGACAGATGGACGCACAGAGCCAAATCGCCTCCAAATTGATTGTGACGGATTTCGCCCAAAAACACTTATGGCGTAAAAACCATTATTTCGATGAGATATATTTTTTATCACATCACAGTAATTAGTATGGAAACAAGAATGCATACAGCTGGCAGTGCGTTCAAAGTTCTGATTTAGCATAGACAAACACCAAAATTATGTTATGCTATTTGTCACCAGATGGAGTAAGGTGTCAATAACAAAGATATAATAAATGTGACATTTCATTGTTATTGTACTCCGGTAGGTGGCGTTAGAATTTTATATAATTTGATATAATAACTAATTATTTGCGACCATATAAAGTATATATGTACATTCTTGATCAGTATAAAATTCTAAGACGATCTAGCTATGTCCGTCTGTTGTAATCGATCTAGCGTTCGCAATAAGTAAGCTAGAGCGCTATATTTTTGCACCCAAGTGTATTTTTTCCATAGGCGGGTTAAGTTCGAAGATGGGCTATATCGGACCACTTCTTGCTATAGCCCCCATATAACGGTACCTCACGATTTTCGGTATTTTGGGGATTTTAGCTACATTGCTTGAACAAACTACCTGTAATTTCACATTTAGTGTTCCCAGTGGTCACAAAATATCTCCACCGAAAACTGTCAACATAGGTCCATGTTTTGGTATAGCCCCCATATAATGGTACCTCCCGATTTTCGGTATTTTGAAGATTTTAGCTGCAATTTTTGACCAAACTACCTGTTTTGGTATAGCCCCCATATAATGGTACCTCCCGATTTTCGGTATTTTGGGGATTTTAGCTACATTGCTTGAACAAACTATCTCACAAAAATGTCACAAAATATCTCCACTAAACTACCGTCAACATAGGTCCATGTTTTGGTGTAGCCTCCATAGAACGGTATCTCTCGATTTTTGGTATTTTGATGATTTTAGCTAAAAATGTCCACCGAACTGCCTGTAATTTCACTTTTGGGGTTCCAAGTGGTCACAAAATATCTCCACTAAAAACCGTCAACATAAGTCCACGTTTTGGTATAGCCCCCATATAACGGTACCTCACGATTTTTGGAATTTTGAGAATTTTAGCTAAAATGTTTGACCGAACTACCCGCAGTTTGACAGTTGAGGTTCCTAGTAATCACAAAATATCTCCAACGAAAACTGTCAACATAGGTCCATGTTTTGGTATAGCCCTCATATAAAGGTATCTCCCGATTTTCGGTATTTTCAGGATTTTAGCTATAACTTTTGACCGAACTATCTGTAATTTGAGAGTTGAGGTTCCTAGTAATCATAAAACATCTCCACCTAAAACTCTCAACATAGGTTTTCGTTTTGGTATAGCCCCCATATAACGATACCCCCAGATTTTTGGTATTTTGAGGATTTTTATTGATAGTTGAGGTTCCTATTGATAACAAAATATCACCTTCAAAAACTGTGAACCGAGGTCTACGTTTTGGAATAGCCCCCATTTAAAGTTACTTCCCGGTTTTCGGTATTTTGAGGGTTGTAGCTACATTTTGCGACCGAACTACCTGTATTTTGCCGTTTGAGATTCCCATCTGTCACAAAACACCTTAACCAAAAACTGTCAATATAGCTCCATGTTTTGGTAAAGCCCCCATGGAACTGTACCTCCCGATTTTCGGTATTTTGAAAATTTTAGCTACAAATTTCGACCGAACGATTTGTCAGTCGACATTTGAGGTTCCCAGTGGTCACACAACATCTCCACCAAAAACTGTCGGCATAGGTCCATGTTTTTGTATAGCCACCCCCTTTTTATACCCTCAGCATTTATGCTAACGAGGGTACATACACTTTCATACGGGCAAAATGTGCCTCATCGAAATAATGGTTTTAGACCCAAGTATGTTTGGACGAAATGTGTTTCAGACAACTTGGAGCTGATTTAGCCATGCCCGTCCTTCCGTCTCTCTGTCTGACTGGCTGAAGCGCACAATAACTCTCAAGCGGATAAACCGATTCGGTCCATAATTTGGCTTTCGTAATATTTTGTCCAAACTTAGTTTAAGTTCGAAGATGGGTTATATCGGTTCACACCTTCCGGTACCTCCCACACAAAAGTTCGAAAATGTACGGAAAATTTGTGAGCACGATAACTCTTGAAGGGAGTAAAGGATTCGGTCCATACTGTGCACATCGTAAAATGTCTACCAGACTTAGAAGAGGTTCCAATATGGACCCAATAGCTTCACTCATTCGGGTACCTCCCACACAAAATTTCGGAAAAGTTCAGTTTAGGACCAGCTCTCGAATCGCTTTGACTTTTGTTGTAGCAACTTGTATTCAATGTCACCCACCCGAATGTATAAGTTTTATCAGGGGCAAGTCCATACTTCCTGAGAAAATAGCCTGGAAGGTACAAAAAAACCCTTTGACATCGTGGCTAGTGGTTGGAATGCAAAATAACTCTCGAACGGATCTGCCGATTCGGTCCAAAATGTGGCCTTCTTAATATTTTGTGCCTACTTAGTTTTAGCTCGAAGATAAGTCATATCGGTCCACTCCTTCAGGTACCTCCACCACAAAAGTTCAAAAAATGTTCGGAAAAATTGTGCGCACGATAACTCTTGATGGGAGTGACCGATTTAATCCATACTTTACACATTATAATATATCTACCAGATATAGATCAGGTTTGAATATGGATTATATTTGTCCACTCCTTCAGGTACCTCCCACACAAAATTTCGGATAAATTTACTTTAAGACCTGATATCGAATCACTTTGATTTTTGTTGAAGCAACTTGCATTCGCTGCCTCAACTACGATGGTAAAAATTTTTTTCAGGGGCAAGTCCATACTTCTTGAGAAAACAGCCCGAAATTTGTAAAAACAAAACCCTATGGCACCATATGTAGTGGCTGGAGGGCTCGAACCGAATACTGCTCTCGTCCACACTTTGGATATTGTAATATTTCTTCGAATATTAGATGAAATTCGAAGGTGGTGCTTATAGGTCCACTCCTTCCGGTACCCCCCGCACAAAAGTTCGAAAATATTCGCTAGAATGGTACGAGCGATTTCTCATAGACGTAGCAACCGATTTGGTCCAAACTTTGGATCTCTAAATATTGTCGAAACTTTGTTCATATTTATATTAGGCAACTTTCCTTGCGGCAATTGTCAGTTTGAAGGAGAGAGAGGTCAGGCATATGGTAACACTTTGCCCCTCAACACCCTCTCTCATCAACAAACTGACAATTGCCGCAGGGAAAATTGCTTAATGTAAATATGGAGTTAGTTTATGTTCAAATTTGGGCAATCCTTGTGTACAACCCACACAAATGTTCAACATTTCTGAGTGGTTAAGGGTCTGCTTGAGGATCCTTTGGACATTTTTACCGAAGGTTTTCCTAGCGATATTATGTTTTTCGTAGGCTTGTGTGATAAAAAGCCCTTTCTATCGATATCCCCGCAATTTTTTCAGCTTTAATCCTATCCATACTTTTGTCGGTTCATACGCCCAAAATGTTGAAAACCCCCCTAAATACATAAGTTTATTTTTTTTAAGAAAAAAAAAAGTGTTTCAATCCACACAGGCTAAGGGTATATCTCTGTAGGCAAAGCAGACTGATGCTTTTTTTACTTGTTGTAACTAATACAAATCAGTTTTCGTTGCGCTCTTTAGTCGGTCCATCAATTTTTTACTCTTAGAAAAATATTATAATGTATCAAAAACTTCGGAAATAAATACCTTTTATCTTTCACCTTATATCTCGATAAGACAGACTTTAATAATCATTGAAGAATAATAATGTTTTAAAATCCCCTCTATCTTCATCGTGAACTCTTCTTAGAAACTATTTAAAATGCTAATATAAATATATTTATTCTACTTTGTTTATTTTATTTTTTTCTATTATTTGCTAACAAAAAAAAACGGAACTCAATTGTAAACAAAGGAATGACTACTTACACCATTTTCTCAGATATGTGCTGGAGAGTTTTGTGCAAAGTTTGTGCTTTTGTCCATTCATAGTAAAAATGTCATATAATTATTAGCTGCAAAGAAAAAAAGAAAAGTAAAACAAATGAGTTTTAAACAAATAAATAAAAATAAATAATAAATATTTACGAAATGATTCATCAGTTTTAGAAGCTATTAACAACTATTAGCTTCAAAAGAATTTTTATCGATAAACATGTGTATATATGTATGCAAATACATACATGTTTACATGTCTCTGGATAATATCTACATATATATTTGTTAATATGCTAATAACTAATTTTGATTGTATTTGTTTATTATGTGTCTTTACGAAAACGAAAGATAACCTTTAGATAACTCAGAGTTCAATGATTTTAAAATACAACGATTTTTAAACAGTGGAACATAATTCATTCAGTAAAGAGATAACAATAGAGTATATTTAAAAGATAACAGTAGTTGCTATGGTGAATATAGTCCAAAGCCGTTCTTTGGTATTGTTGAAGTTACGAAGTTTTTCGGCTATTCACATGACCCGAACGCAACGAAAGAGCACACAAAAGAGAGCAAATGTTTTGATTTGTTTTTGTTTTGCAGCCTGCGTGCATACAACCTTACTAACACACTGTCAAAAGTTGACAATATTCAGAATTTTGTGTGCTCTCTTCTTGGTCGGCAGTGATATAGTCACCCTAAATGTTTTTTAGCAGGCAATGTCAAAATTATCACAACCGTACACCTCTCTTTTAACTACCATTTTGAGGAAGAAACATAAGTCCTGATTTATACATATTTATGTGTAGTATTTACTGTTTTTTTTTTTTTTAATTCTAAAATCAATTACATAATTAAACAAAGATTAGCCAAGGCATTCTTTACGTGATGTGACGAAACGCATGATTAGCAATTTTATTAATGATCCATCATCAGTTTAATTCATTAGCTGTATAATGCCCGTCAATTGTGTGCACTGCCCACACACACGTACAGAACCACTTCATAAGCAGATAATAGCTAATTTCAGTCAAATTGTGTTAAATAAACGTTTTGCGTTATAAAGAACAATAACTATAAATGTGTGACAATATTTGGATAATTGATTTCAGGTGTTGCCAGACAGTGGGATAAAATTATACTCGTATGTATGCATACACCTTTATTAGAACCGTAGAGAAAGATGGAGAAACTTAGGACATATTCTACAATCGCCTAGAGAGAAGATATAATCGCAGAGTCTTAATATCATAAGACTGTTTTCGGGGATTTTAATGGTAAAACTTGCAGGGAGACGAGGTAACATCGGACAATGGAATAAATACAAACATGTGTATTGTAGTAATAGGGTCGAAGAGTAGTTTTGGCTCAACTACGCTCTGGATATGACAGTCGCTTAAATTAGGGCAAAGATCGATCGAGCCATGCAAAATACCTTCCCAGCATGCGGCATGAGCCCGCACAACACAATGCACCTTTTCAACTGTCCTGTAAAACCTACTTATCTAATTCCAGTGGATCTGTGGTTACATCCCATCGAAGCAGCCACATTCCTGTAACTGGTGATAGACCCAGAGCCAGATTGAGCAGAAGAACGAACATACAATGATAAACACTGTTGCAACAACAATGGAATAAGGGTGATCGATTTTGCAGCGGCATTGTAAACAGATCCAGATTCTCACATTTTAAAGATGACCATGCACTCATTGTCCCAATAATGTGGAAGCGCAATTGCAAAGAATGGCTCAATCCCCCCAAAATGCCGCCAAAACTACGCCCGGATACAACAACCTCTAACTTAAAGTTCTTGGTACACGGAGAAAAAAAAACGCCTCTCTAACATATGTCCCAAATTTTATTTTCAGCAAACATGTATTTGTTTGCAATCAGTCCCAAATATAACATATGTTTGGGTCCTGCAAACAAATATATGTTTGGTGCAAACAAAAGCCACAAAAACAAACAAACACATGCACCAGTGAGCGCTTTCTGAGAGCAAGGGAACGTAAATTTCAATGTAAAACACATTGAAATGTATGCTCACTTGCTCTCAGTACGCGCTCACTTAGCGATATACACACATGTATAAATGCTGTTGGTTTATTGAAAGACATAGAAAAAAGCAACAACAGACACATAGGTACATAAAACATTCCATAGAAATACATAACAGACTTTAATAAAAGAAAAACTTAATCACACTTTTAAAAAGAAAAAAATATATAGAAACATCGTTGAATGCTTAGCCTTAGTTGTGAAATAAAACACATGTTCCTCAAGGCTGAAATCATCTGCCGAAAATCGGCATCTGGAATCAAATGATTATATAATGTAATAAATAGTCACATCCATATTTGAAATATACATATGTATGTATGTATGAAAAATGTACTGATATAATTACCAAAATTAAATGCGATTTCTTCCTTGTGCAATAAAATATTTCCATTCACATTTTTGATTCAATTATAAAATGTATTGGACATTATTTTACCAAAAAGCACAATTTCTTTAAGAAAAGACAAAACACTGACTTATTCACTCACTTTACCGTCTTTACTCAACGATTGTATTTAGAAAACCCATACAAAATATGTTCCAACATAAAAAATATGTTGGTACCCAAACAAATAAAATTTAGATATGTTACAAAATTTTGCAAACATATATTTGTTTGGACACAAAAAAATTATGTTTGGATCCAAACATATATTTGTTTACAATCAGGTCCAAACAAATATTTGTTTGGATCCAAACATATTTCTAACATATACTTTACTGCGTGTACGATCAGGAGTGGTAGAAACCCTCCAAAAGAGGACATCTATAGAAGCAAGATTTCCTGGAGGGGTTTTGTATAGAGAGGACCACCTAAAGGATATAAAAGCGATTAAAGGGAAGACATTTAAAGGGGCCTTTTGCAGATAAAAAGTTTAAGGGGACGTTCTATAAACTGAGAACCTTCTACAGATAGAAGACCTCGTAAAGTGGTCTCCTATTTATAGAAAACCTCCTGCAAAGATCTTCAATAGATCGAAGACTCCCTGAAGGTAAAATAAATTTCTATACATAGAAGATCTCCTAAAGGGCCGTCTTTAGGGAGAAAAATTCCTAATGTGGTCTTATGTAGTTTGAAGACCTTCTGAAGTGGTATTTTATGGATAGAAGACCTTTTTAAGAGCTACTCTTTAAATAGACAATCTTTTAAGGCTCTTCTTTGAATAGAAGATCTTTAAACGGGTGTTTTTGATAGAAGCCCTTCTACAGTGGCCTTCTATACATAACAGACCTCCTCACGGAAAGACCTTGTAACAGAAACATTAGTACAAAGAATACCTCATATCGAAGCCTTCTATACATATAAATAGCATAGAAGGATCATACATACATAGTTTTAAGTGCCACCATGGTGCAATGGTCAGCGCCTTACACACTGCATGAGCGAGTTCGATTTCCAGGATAGGAAACATCAATTTTTCAAAGGTGGCAAAATAAACTTCAGCGTAATGTTGGTGACATTTCCTGGGCATTTTAGCAATATAAAACTTCTCTACAAATGGTGTTTTAAGACTCGCCGCACAGTGGTTCAGAAATCGATTTTCCCGGCCAAAACCCCAATTTTTTGTTATCACCGATTTTTAATTTCTATATGGGAGTTGATAATAATCATAACTAAGGAAACCAAAAACAAGTAAAATGGTATCAGTCGGCTTTGCCGACAGAGATATTCCCTCAGAGACAGAGATATTTCCCAAAAAACGTATGTTTTTAGGGGTTTTTAAAAATTTTAGGCGTTTGAACCGACAAAAATGTTGATTAGGATTAAAGATCAAAAGTTTTGCGTAGGAGATACTAAAAGGAATGGATCTACATTGACCATTATGGAAGTGGATCTCCAGCCAATACATATGGTACCATAGGGGTTTCCCACCCTTCGGGCTGTTTGCTCAAGAAGTATGGACTTGCGCCTGAAAACAACTGTTACATTCGTAAATGAGGCAGCGAATGCCAGTTGCTTTAACAAAAATCAAAGTGATTCGATAGCAGGTCTTACAGTGAACTTATCCGAAATTTTGTGTGGGAGGAACCGGATGGAGTAGACAAATATTGTCCATATTTGAATCTGATCTATATCTAGTAGATATATAAGGGTGTGTAAAGTATGGACCAATTCGGCCACTCCCTTCAAGAGTTACCGTATGAACAAATTTTCCGAACATTTTTGAACTTTTGTGGGGGAGGTTCCTGAAGGAGTGGACCGATATAGCTTATCTTCAAATTCAATCTATGTTTGGACAAAATATTACGAAGGCCAAATTTTGCACCGAATCGACAGATCCGTTCGAGAGTTATCTTGCGCTCCACCCACTACACAAGGTGTCATAGGGGTTTTTGCAACTTTCAGGTTATTTTCTCAGGAAGTATGGACTTGCCCCTGATAAAGCTTATATCGTTATATGGGGGGCAGTGAATGCAAGTTGCTACAACAAAAATCAAAGCGATTCGTGAACAGATCCTAAACTGAACTTTTCCGAAATTTAGTTTGGAAGGTACCCGAAGGAATGGACCGATTGAGTCCATATTGGAACCTCATCTAAGTCTTGTAGAAATTTCACGATGTCCAAAGTATGGACCAAATCTTTGGTACATACTTTATACATCCTAATATATCTACCACACAAAATTTCGGATAAGTTCACTTTAATACCTGCTCTCGAATTACTTAGATTTATGTTAAAGCAAGTCCATAATTCTTGAGAAAACAGCCCGAAGTGTGTAAAAACACCCAATGGCACCATATGTAGTGGCTGGAGAGCACGATAACGCTCAAAACGGATTCGGTCCAAAATTTGGCAGTCGTAATATTTTGCGCAAAATTAAAACATGTTTGAAGATGGGCCACACCGATCCACTCCTTCGGGCACCTCCCCCACAAAAGTTCAAAACTTTTCGCTAAAATTGTGTGCACGATAACTCTCGAAGGCAGTAACCGATTTAATCCGTACTTGGCACATCGTAATATATCTACAAGACATAGATCCGTTTAGAATATGGACTATTTTTTCAACTCCTTCGGGTACCTCACACACAAAAATTCAGAAAAGTGCCGTCTCGGACCACCTCTCGAATCGTTTTGATTTTTCTTGCAACATGTTGCGCTCAAAGCCCCTATTGCAATGGCACAAATTTTTGTGGCAAGTCCATATTTGTGGAAAAAATTACCTGAAAAGCCGAAAAACACCAGCATATGTATGCAGTGACTAATGCGCACTACAATTCTTGAACCGAATACTGCGTTTGTCCACACTATGCATATTGTAATTAATATTTCTTCGAATATTAGATAAAATTCGAAGGTGGTGCTTATAGGTTTACTCCTTCTGCTACCTCTCCCACAAAATTTCGAAAATATTCCCTAATATGGTACGCGCGAAATCTCATAAACGAAGCAGCCGATTTGGTCCAAACTTTGGTCCTCGAAATACTTTGTCCAAATTTAGTTTATGTTCACCTAAATATGGGTATGTAATACCACCTACACAAATGTTCAACAATTTTGTGCGTTTAAGGGTCCGTTCGAGGATCCTTTGGAAATTTTTAGTGGCCCTGTTTACATGTTTCCTGGTGGCCAACTGAAATGACAGATGTCTATCGAGAGGAATGACTCCAAACATAAGACCCACTTCCAAAATGGACTATGTCGGTCCATTCTGCTAGGTGCCTCCTCAGCAAACTTTTTGGGGCTTTAATCCAAATCCATGTTTTTGTCGGTTCATAAATACATAAGTTTTTTGGGAAATAAAACTTTAAAATTTTTGCCCTTATTAGTTGAAAGTATTACAAAGGAATCGTGTTGTCCTACAGCATTCCATACTTCCCTAAATCATGGTCAGAAAACGCGCGCAAGTGATTGTTTCTTGGATACGTCAGCGGCACAATAAGCCTTATTGACCTTATGAACCATATTGAATAAGGTCCATAGTTTTTTATAACCTCAGCCTTTAGGATTAAGAGGGTATTTACACTTTGATACGACCAAAAATGTGCCTCATCGAAATAATTGTTTTAGACACCAAGTATGTTTGTACGATATCCGTTTCAGACAATTTTGAGTAGATCTAGCAATGTCCGTCCGCCTGTCTGTCCGTCTGTCTGGCTGGCTGGTGCGCACGATAACAATCGAACGGATCAATCGATTCGGTTCAAATTTTGGGTATCAAAATATTTTGTCCAGATTTGATTTAAGTTCGAAGATGGGCCATATAGGTCCACTCCTTCAGGTACCTCCCCCACAAATGTTCAAAAATTGTCGCAAAATTTGTGCGCACGATAACTCTCGAAGGGAGTAACCGATTTGGTCCATACTTTGCACATCGTGAAATTTCTACCAGACTTAGATGTGGTTCCGATATGGACTCAATCGGCCCACTCCTCCGGGTACCTCCCACACAAAATTTCGGATAAGTTCAGTTTAGGACCTGCTCTCGAATCGCTTTGATTTTTGTTGAAGCGATTTGCATTCGCTACATCCATTACGACGGTAAAAGTTTCATCAGGGGCAAGTCCGTACTTCCTGAGAAGATAGCCTGAAAGTTGCAAAAACCCCTATGACACCGTGTGAGGTGGTTGGAGCGCAAGATAACTCGCGAACGGATCTGCCGATTTGGTCCAAAATTTGACCTTAGTAATATTTTGTCCAAACTTAGTTCAAGTTCAAAGATGGATTATATCGGTCCACTCCTTCCGGTACCTAGCCCACAAAAGTTCGAAAATGTTCGAAAAATTTGTGCGTACGATAACTCTTGAAGGAAGTAACCGATTTGGTCATTACTTTGCACATTATGAAATTTCTACTAGACTTAGATGAGGTTCCAATATGTACTCAATCGGTAAACTCCTTCGAGTACCTCCCACACAAAATATCGGAAAAGTTCAGTTTAGGAACTGCTCTCGAATCGCTTTGATTTTTGTTGTAACAACTTGTATTCACTGGCCCCATATGACGGTACAAGTTTCATCTGGGGCAAGTCCATACTTCCTGAGGAAATAGCCTGAAAGTTGAAAAACAAACCCTATGACACCATGTTTATGGGCGGAAGCGGAAGATATTTCTCGACCGGAAATGCCGGTTCCGGCCAAAATTTGGCCTTCGTAATATTGTTTCCAAACTTAGTTTAAGTTCGTAGATAAGCCATATCGGTCCACTCCTTCAGGTACCTACCCCACGAAATTTCAAAAATATTCGGAAAAATTGTGGGCACGATAACTCTTGATGGGAGTGACCGATTTGGTCCATACTTTACACATCCTAATATATCTACCAGATATAGATCAGGTTCGAATATGGACTATATTTGTCCACTCCATCCCGTACCTCCCACACAAAATTTTGAATAAGTTCACTTTAAGACCTGCTATTGAATCACTTTGATTTTTGTTGAAGCAACTTACATTCGCTGCCTCAATTACGATGGTAAAAGTTGTTTCAGGGGCAAGTCCATACTTCTTGAGAAAACAGTCAGAAGGGTGTAAAAACCCCCTATGGCACCCCCATGGTCTATGTCGGTCCATTCCTTTAAGTACCTTTTCAGCAAAATTTTTGAATTTTAATCCTAATCAACATTTTTGTCGGTTCCCCTAAATACATACGTTTTTTGTGAAAAAAAGTGTTTCAATTTGCACAGGCTGAGGGTATATCTCTGTCGGCAAAGCCGACTGATACTTTTTTACTTGTTTTTTACTGTCATAGGTTGAGAATATATAGCGGTCGGCACACTAGTTTATTTTATTTATTTTTTTTTTTTTCTTTTTGTTATATTTAAAATTTACTAAAATATAAATATTGACCCATAATTTAGATCCGACATGCTTGATTACCAATTTTTTTCCACTTTGGTATTCAGTTACAGATTTGAGGAACTAAACAAAAAAAGTTAAATAAACCCATTAAAAAACAAAACAAAACTACCTTGAGTGGTCGAAATAATATCGATACAATTTAATTTAAATAAAAAAACAGCGTCAAAGACGAGGCGTATGTAAATAGCGTCAACACGTTAAATGTAAATATTTACTCTTCTCTCCATTTTTTGTTCAAGTTAAAATTCTTAAATAATAAAAATAAACAAGACATGTCATAAAACAACAAAACAAATTTACCGAGACCATCAAAATCAGGAGCAGCCGCAGCAGAAGTAACAAAAATGCCAAAAAATAGAATAAAAAACAGCAATTTCAAGAATTCCTCTCGCACACTACAAAATACATATTAACAACTTATCTATTTTCAGTTTCAGTCATCGGTTGGTGGTGGTTAATGATTGTCTGTTGCTATTGCTGGAAACCAGTTTAACTAGCCCAGGGTAGCCAGTTAATGAAAGAAACAGCAGAAACTTGACGAGCAAACCAAGAAGTAAAATGACGGGGTAGTTAGCAGCCACCCAGCTAGCCAAGCCACCAAACAACCACTTGTATGGCTCTCTGAAAAGCTCTAAATATTGCCTAATAAAACGTACGAATTTATTAAGCCATCCAACCAACCATTCCTTCCTATACTTTTTATTGGAATACCTGAATAGTGGCCGTTTTTTTTTTTTTTTTTGTCTCAAAAACCAGAAATCGCAAATTGTTGTAGATTTCCGATTACAACTATAGCCAATCGCCGGCCAAATTGTAGTGGTTTATTTTGTTTTTCCTCAAATATTGCATGGTATTTCATGTTTTGGTTATCTTCTGGCTTTGCGCGGCCAGGCAGGCCATAACATGATGTTTTTTGTGTTTTAATTTTGGTTAAACTGTGGAGTAATGTGGTATGGGTCTGGCGTTCTGTTTTGAATTCGTTTTTTTTTTTTTGTTTGGTATTGAATGTTGTGTTGTCTGTGATATTTGCTAAGATGGCACAAGTCGTGCGTGCTTTTCCATTGATTGAGAATCACTCACAGAAATAACTTCCACCTGATCAACACAACTAACCAAAAAAAACTAAAAACAAATAATATACAAATGGGTCGAGGTTTTTAACTTCCGTTACTTGGTTTTCGATTTGGCATAATTACATACATATATGTACATATGAATATGCCACAGCAAACATTTGGCCTAATAACCCATTACTAAGTAATGTAAACAGGATACATACAAATGTGACCACAAACATCCCAGCAAAGAGAAGGGAATCCTCTCTTATATCTTTTATACCGATTCATATTAGCTCAATGATATGGTACCAATTTATTATGGCCGAGTCCGAACTGCATGTCTTAAGACACCACTTGCAGAGGAATTTTATATGGCTAAAATGCTCAGGAGATGTCGCCAAAATTACCCTGAGAGGTGAAATGTGATGTTGCCTTGCACTCATCGCAAACTGGGTCTGCAAAGCATTGCCACCACGGTGGCAACCGAGAAATAACCATCTCAATAAAAATTCGATATTCATCTACCCCGTCTATTATACGCAAAATCATACATGCAAGTACATACAAACACTTGACTTATTTATTTGTTTTAATATGTTGTACCCCCCGTTGTTGTTGTTATTGTTGATATTGCAATACCAGAAATACCATTCATAAGACATCAGAAATTGATTATTCAATGCAAAAGTATCATCACCTTCTTCACCTGGGTTTGAGTGGGGGTTTCAAATGACTGCCAGTTTTTAAAGCAACAACAAAGAATATTTTTCGAATGGGGTTTCCCACTTTTACCCCCTGGACTGACAAACAAAAAAAAAAAAACAAAATATTTAGTTGATGATTTATCAAATAACGACAAATATCAAACAAAAAATATCCCCAACAAAAATTAAACAAATAAAAGTAAACACACAAAAATAAATATGTATTTTGCTACCAAGCGGCGTCAATGGAATACGAAATTTCACCAAAAAACAACAAAAATAAATTGGATGGAACCCAAACACCACCCAAATCAGCATGTTTTGTGGACAAATCACAGGCGTAATGAATGTTCAACAATTATGCGTGATTTAAATGTCGAATACAGGGGAACCTTTATGAAATGATTTAATGTACAAAAGGGGAAATAATTGAAAATTGTAAAAATGTTAAAGGATTATTTTTTTATTTAAACTATTAATACTATAATTTTTATTATTATTATCATTATTATTATTATTATTATTATTATTATTATTATTATTATTATTATTATTATTATTATTATTATTATTATTATTATTATTATTATTATTATTATTATTATTATTATTATTATTATTATTATTATTATTATTATTATTATTATTATTATTATTATTATTATTATTATTATTATTATTATTATTATTATTATTATATTATTATTATTATTATTATTATTATTATTATTATTATTATTATTATTATTATTATTATTATTATTATTATTATTATTATTATTATTATTATTATTATTATTATTATTATTATTATTATTATTATTATTATTATTATTATTATTATTATTATTATTATTATTATTATTATTATTATTATTATTATTATTATTATTATTATTATTATTATTATTATTATTATTATTATTATTATTATTAGTATTATTATTATTATTATTATTATTATTATTATTATTATTATTATTATTATTATTATTATTATTATTATTATTATTATTATTATTATTATTATTATTATTATTATTATTATTATTATTATTATTATTATTATTATTATTATTATTATTATTATTATTATTATTATTATTATTATTATTATTATTATTATTATTATTATTATTATTATTATTATTATTATTATTATTATTATTATTATTATTATTATTATTATTATTATTATTATTATTATTATTATTATTATTATTATTATTATTATTATTATTATTATTATTATTATTATTATTATTATTATTATTATTATTATTATTATTATTATTATTATTATTATTATTATTAGTATTATTATTATTATTATTATTATTATTATTATTATTATTATTATTATTATTATTATTATTATTATTATTATTATTATTATTATTATTATTATTATTATTATTATTATTATTATTATTATTATTATTATTATTATTATTATTATTATTATTATTATTATTATTATTATTATTATTATTATTATTATTATTATTATTATTATTATTATTATTATTATTAGTATTATTATTATTATTATTATTATTATTATTATTATATTATTATTATTATTATTATTATTATTATTATTTATTATTATTATTATTATTATTATTATTATTATTATTATTATTATTATTATTATTATTATTATTATTATTATTATTATTATTATTATTATTATTATTATTATTATTATTATTATTATTATTATTATTATTATTATTATATTATTATTATTATTATTATTATTATTATTATTATTATTATTATTATTATTATTATTATTATTATTATTATTATTATTATTATATTATTATTATTATTATTATTATTATTATTATTATTATTATTATTATTATTATTATTATTATTATTATTATTATTATTATTATTATTATTATTATTATTATTATTATTATTATTATTATTATTATTATTATTATTATTATTATTATTATTATTATTATTATTATTATTATTATTATTATTATTATTATTATTATTATTATTATTATTATTATTATTATTATTATTATTATTATTATTATTATTATTATTATTATTATTATTATTATTATTATTATTATTATTATTATTATTATTATTATTATTATTATTATTATTATTATTATTATTATTATTATTATTATTATTATTATTATTATTATTATTATTATTATTATTATTATTATTATTATTATTATTATTATTATTATTATTATTATTATTATTATTATTATTATTATTTATATA